>NC_141760.1:39552284-39711034 GCF_982258835.1 Parasteatoda tepidariorum | reverse complement strand
ATTAGACTAAGTTAAGAGAGCTTACGCTAAGACATTTTTTAAATGACATTTATACTCTTTTCAGTTCTTTATGTACGACATTAGTAGCATTTCACCCCCTTCCATGCTTTTTGAAAAGATAAAGCTGCGTCGAACTTCAAAATAAAAAAAAGTTTATATTTTTCACTCAACTTAAAAAACATATACTGAGAACGTGAAAAAAAAGGTATTATAAACTGAGTCTGGAGCAAAAACAGAGCAAGAAAAAAGAGAAGAATAGGATGCGTTTCGATCATCTAAGTAGAGTTTGACTGAAGGAGAAAAAACTTATTGGTAAAATAATATAAACTGCTGTTTGTAGAAAATGCAACACCATGAAAGAATCATCAGAATCAAATGAAATTTAATGCAGAAACGACTTGTACTGATACAAATAAATGATGAAATTTTCAAAACAAAAGAAACAAATTAAGCGTCCGAAATCAGTATTTGGTGCAGCCACCACGCGCTGCAATAAGTGCTGCTATACGACGTGGCATGGAGTCAAACAGATGTTGAATATCTGCTTGAGGAAGAGAATTCCATATCGCTTGTATGCGCAACCAAAGTTCGTCTTTGGAAACTGCAGGACGCGGATCACGAGTGAGACGCCGACCAACCATATCCCACACGTGCTCAATAGGCGACATATCCGGCGAATAAGCAGGCCAAGGAAGAATTTGCATGCGTTGTGCTGAACAGAAGTCTCTAACAGTCCGCGCAACATGTGGGCGTGCATTATCCTGCTGAAAGATAGCTCCAGGGATGCCTTGAAGGAAAGGAACGACTTCGGGCTGTAGCACTTCACGGACGTATCTGTTGCTATTGAGATTACCCTCAATTCGTATCAAATTGGATCGTCCATGATACGAAATCGCACCCCAGACCATAACTCCGGGTGTTCGACCACTATGTCGTTCAATAATACACTCAGGAAGGCAGCGTTGACCGGCATAACGTCTAACACGAACACGGCCATCATGGGTCCACAAATTGAAGCGTGATTCATCTGAAAAGACAACTTGGTGCCAATCAGCTCGCCAGTCTCTGTGCTCAAGAGCCCACTGCCGACGCAGCCGTCGATGATCCACCGTGAGGGGAATCCTGTATAATGGCACCCTTGCACGCAATCCACGGCGCAGCAGACGACGACGAATTGACGAAGCCGACAATTGTACACCTGTAGCAGTAGACCAATGTGCTGCCAGCTGCCTGGAGGAAGCTGTGCGATCATTCACCGCCATGCGGAGCAGGTGTCGATCATCGCGCTCTGACGTCACCTTCTGTCGTCCAGTGCCTGTTTTTCGAGTTGTTCGGTGCTCGTCGGTCCACTGCTTCCAAACTCGCATCACTGTGGCACTGTTCCGCTGCATACGAGCTGCTATTGCGCGATAGGAAAATCCTCCTTCTCGAAGGCCGATTATCCTCCCTCGTTCAAACTCCGTAAGTTGCTTGAATTTCTTATTCTTCCGTCGTGGAGGCATACTCAGGTCTCACTAAACGTTTGCCACTAACAAATAATCATAGACTATTTTCAACGTCCCGCTACAGCACTTTATTTATACGCTTTCAGCATCAATTCAGAGGGCGCTGCGCGCGCCACGCACGCGCGATGGCACTGAAACTTTATTAATTTGCATAATATCCTATAATTGACATTTGCTGCGAATTTCATTTGATTCTGATGATTCCTTCATGGTGTTGCATTTTCTACAAACAACAGTTTATGAACATAATCAAGGTTTCTAGATTTAAGGGGAATAAACCATAATATATTTTTTGTAACGTCACTCAAAAGGTCCATGTATTCTCCAACAGGAACTAGCAAAGCTTTGTAGTGCATATTTATAGTTTTTGTGCTCTATTAACACCTTTAATAATATTAGTATACTTCGTAACGTAATATTAGCGTATTTAGTAACCTATTAAAAACATCAATTAACATAATACCAGTAGTAACTAATTACCAAAAGTGCTTATCACCAATAATAAGGTAATTTTTGAAGTTCTCCTAGCTGAGTAAGTACCCCTTCTCCTTTAAAGAACCGATTTAGAAAAAAAAACTTTTTATGCAATTTGTACCTAGTACCAAAATTAATGAAGCATCATTGGCGTCAATCACAATTTCTCAATTCTTCAGCAGATCTTAACTACGCTTCCCTGATTTAAATTTTTAATGCAATAATTTATATAAATCTTTGCCCAATACCGAAATAAAATAAACCAGCTGTAATTCTAGAAAATATATAGTAGCGATTTTTATAATCATATTTGGCTAACTGATATCGGAACTTAATTCAAAGGCTTAGAAAATCACCAAACTATTATTGACGACTGCGATGCTTCATTGAATATGATATTAAATACTACCCGTATTTTCATGAAAGGTGCTTGAGTAATGGGAACATATTACATCAAGATGCGTAAGTGTATAATATAACTTATTTTTCAAAATAATTATTTTCTATTATAACTTTTTACTTTATAAAACTCATTTTTGATTGATTAGAGCTGCAAGTTAGGAAGTCATTATCTATATATATATATTTCTCTTACACGGCGACAAAAAAAAGCTTCATTACAACTCCCTGAATGGCAACGCTAGAAAATCGACCAATGATTGCCGCTAAAAATGTCACATGCCAAATCTAGCTGAGGTGGCTAAGCATATAGCGCTTTTAAAAACGGAAATAACCAGAGAGCGTCAGCTGCGGCAATCTCATACTATTAAGCTAGGCAGAAGTGAGTAGTCTTTGTCGATAGATCTCTATTTTAGTATTTTGTCGAAAGCACTTTTTTTCATGAATTTATATATTACGAACTTATTTGCCAATTTTTGTTCTGAATAGCAGATTTGTAAAATATACAGATTTTATCTGTATCTTATACAAATGCGTAGTAATATTTTGATCATTTACATAGATTATCAACACTTACCACAGTTTTTGTTAGATATTTGGGAAGGGCGAATCCTGGTAGGTAAAGGTAAAGCTTTCTTTTTCGGCTTTTCTATAAGTTTCAGTCCACTATGGCCAATTTCTTTTGGGGTACAAAACTGAAAAGCATTCAAGACTCATATTAAAATATTATAACAGAAAAATAGAATTTAAAGAACAAAAAAGTAATATACACAAAAAATCACTACCAGTTAAATTTGGAGAACTACAATGCTACTTTGGTAAATATATCTATATTTGAGTTGAAATAGGTTTAAAGTGATATTTTTATAGAATTTAGGAAATAGATTTATAGTTTAATCATTAGCAATAGTAAATAAATGTTAGAAATTAATATAGCCTAGAGTCAGTCTAGGGTATATTAAGGCCTAGGCACTCATCAAGCGTCTGTACACTTGTCGATGTAGTAGGCACTTGTTGATGTAGTAAAAGTTTACTGTTTTTTGTCTAATGTACATAAAATCCTACTTCAAAATTATTTTAAATTAGTCACTTAATGCCTTCCTTCACTGGCATCTACAACATTTAAAGATTTGGTAAATTAAATTAATGTTTCAAATAGTTAAGTAAGAGTTTTCACCAGAAGTTGTATTTTTTTTAAAAATCCCGGCAAATGTTCATTGAACACAAATTTCTTATAGTATGGAATGATCACGTGAGAAAGAATTATTACTTCACATTGATTATGTAGTTAGGAGAATAAACTAATATTTGTACAACAATACAATTAGTTTAGTTTTATGCTTCGTTACTACACAATTTTAGCTTCAAATTTACTGGGGAAAATGTTGGAATATTTCCGGAAATACGTAGTCTGATTTCTCGGCCCTTGGCATAATACACAGAAACATTCCATTTCTCATTAAAGGAAAGTTGCCTAAATAGTTCCTCTCCCAAAACGTGCAACCTCCTATTCCTAAAGAATTGTATAAAGAACATTCTTTATGGTTAATTAGGAAGATTTTTCAGGAGAAGGTCCATTGAAAAGAAAAAATTAGATGTGTAATGCGTTAAAAATTTCATGTTAATCGATTTCATAAGTTTTCAAATTAATTTTTAAGCAACTGTAAAATGTGTATATATTACTAAATGCATCACAGATTATTAAATACATCATATAATTATCAATATTTTGCTAAGTTCTACTTTCTTTGCTAGCTTTTGCTAGATGAAGGTTTACAAAACTCTTTTTTCCAAACAATTCGTAGTTGCCTAAATCATACTCTGTGTGCATTCGTTCGTTCTAAATCGTAAAGGTGCAATTTCGGAGAAATATATCAACTTCAACTATTGAACAGGTCTATTTTCAAATCATTAAACTGAACTACTCCTAAAATGTAAAGAAAAGGTCTGAGAATTATTTCTGAATTAACTCTCCCCCTACACCAATGTTAATGAGATAAGTGATAAAGCGTAGTATATCTACAACTACGAAAATATAATTCCAATTCACTGTTATATATGACATATTAACTCGATTCTATGGTGGAATATCTTTTCATAGATGAAGGCTGACATTCTGGATAACTTCTCTCGCCACATTGGTGACCTTCGGACGTAATGTGAACACGCTTATCTTGACAGAAACTCCCACTACGATTTGAACACGCCTGCTTTGATGGATGGTCCACAAGTTAACAGTTGACTTGCTACTTGTGACTGCGGTGACATTGTCCGCCTCACGCTGTTGCTTCTCAATCTCGATCACACACATGGTATACACTCGACTTCTGAAGGCAACACAGGAGCAATCACGACAGTGATCTTAATACAGCTCTCACGGCTTCTCAAAAAAACAACAATGAGCAACTAGTGGTATACGTTCATCGAATTCTATCACAGATATAATTCTGGTGGGGGAGTACTGTAGTGTATCTACCACTACAAAAATATAATTCCAATTCACTAGTATATAAAACATGTTAACTCGATTCTATGGCTAGGTACCTTTTCATAGATGAAACTTTTATTTTTTATTTTATATCCGTCGTTGAACAGCCGACCCAATTTCGGGCTTATGACTACTCACTATCCCCCCAATGATATTCACTAGGAGTTTGCTAATGTTAATAAGATTGAAAATGTATCATTACTCGCAAACTTTTAGTGAATTGACAATTGAAAACTTAGTTTAACAGTATTTAATACATTCTGGTGCTCCAATCTTTAACTAAACTGTCTTTTGGATAGCAAGAAACCTTAATCTACATGTGAATCCAACTGGAAATTTAAGTAAAGACAGTTAGATTTCATATTCCTATGATGAGATTTATTTTCTTTATTCTCAAGAAGAAAAAAACTAGGATATCAATTTTTGCAAAGTAACGAAATTTAGCAACAACAATTTGGCGCTGTATAAAGAAAATAAATATTTCAATTGAATTAGCCTGAAATGCAGCAGAAAATATTGATTCACAGTTTTTTTCAGCCAATAGTGGCATCTCTTGAGGAAATGTAGAATTAATTTTAAAATTTGTAAAAAATATTCAATATAATATAAATTGGTTTCCTAAGCAAAACGCAACACATCGTACATTTCTATTGCACTATGAGTTTTTCTAAAGAAATTTTTCAAATCGCTGGTCACTTTTGGGAATATCCAGCCTACTTGACAGCGAAATCAGTTACATTTCTCTGAAATAATTACGTTTAGTGTTTAAAAAAGTAAGTACAAAAATTTTTGTCATGTTGTTACATTCGGGTTGATCTTTGAAAAGGCGCATATCTAACTGCGTCCATTTTCTTAAGCACGCATTTTGGGCTATGCTCATTTTTTTAACACCCATTTCCAGCAGTGTCCAGAATAAAGAACTCTCCGATGAGATACTATTTTGACTTACCACAAATAAATTTTGCAATCAAAAATATTAAAGATATTAATAACTGTAAGCTCAATTGCAATTATTCAACATATTATACTGTTTGCAAAAAATTTAAGTCCTATAATCTGGGATCAATTTAGTACTACAAGCTAAACTTCCAATTAAAATAACATGCTAAACTAAATTAACTGAAACAAAAAAATTTTATAAATAGAGATTCTATTATTCTCAAGAAGTAATAAAGTCAATTCTACTATAAATAGAATTTTTATAATTTTTTTTATGATGCTAAATCAAGTGTATTCAATTTCAATTTTCCTATAAAGAGACATATGCAGAACCTTTGTCACTTCATCATAATCATTTCCCCAAATTTTTAAATTATAAACTTTTTTTTTAGAAATAATACTTTATTTTTAAACTTTGAGATTTTCACTCAATAAAATTGTATATTTAAAGCTGGTTTTTTAATAAAAAAAAGGTATAAACGGAGACTTAGTGTTATTCAGAAAATATAGACATTTTTCCATCGATGAGAGATATATCTCTCCGTAAATTCAAGCATCAGTTAATTTTGATAATCTTTTTCAGAATGCTTGGAGAATATTCTATTATTATTTTGCCGTATAGTGTCAGCCACCATTGTGGAGAATTTTCATAAATTTTCCAATATCGTTGATTAAGTCTACTGAAGCACTTGAAACAGAAATAAAGCAGATAATATTTCTATCTGTTAACTACAGGTAGAAAATTATGAATAGATTAACAGTGTCAATCTTTAAACTGTCCTTAAGTATTTAAGCTTAATATATTTACTAAAATTTTAAATTAAAGTACTGATATGATTTTAGGATGAAGTTAGCGGTCGAGTTAAAATCCTCTAAAATAATTTAATGAGAGTAAGGAGAAATTAATAAATACTATAAAATATTTCTGTGATTTTTTTACCTCTTTTTGGAGTTCAGATGCATCTTGAATAGCATCTTTAAACTCAGGAAAAATATCTTGCTTATCCAAAGACTTTACTTGCTTATCCTTTCCGTTCCTTGCTTTACAAATTTGCTGTTTTGTTTCCGCTATTTTATTTGCATTAGTCTTTTTGTTAACTTTTTCTGTAAATAAATGGGAATATGAGCAGTGAAAATTTTTATTAATAAACAGAGAAAAAGCATTCTCTCTAAGAACACCATTCTTTTGTTTATTTATATATATGTATTCTTCAGACACATTATAAGGAATAATTTTTTTCGTAGGCTAATTATTCTTTATTCAAAAATATCGCATTTATCGTAAAGGAATCTGTCCTGATGAAGGGCTTTACGTTTACCCATTAAAAGATTTTCTATTTATTCTTCTTGCCGGCCAGGTGGCCGAGCGGTTAGCGTGCCTGACTGCGAAGCCATAGGCTGCGGGTTCGAATCCCGCTCTGGGCATGGATGTTTCTCTCTCTCTTTGTGCTGTTCTCTGTTCTCTGTTGTGTGTGTGAATGATGTGTGAATTGTGGCCCACCCTATAAACGGGTTTGTGGCAGTGTGGCGTGGGCAATGTTGCTCGCCTCCGTGACTTTGGTTCACAGGTGCCCACTGGGTAACGCGAAATGAGCAACAATTCTGGCATAGTATAGGCAAAGATTCAAATTCAGTGCCTGCCATTGGAAAAAAAATATTTATTCTTCTTTGTATGTGTTTATATAGATATCAGCTGTCTACCTTATTTTGTTAACATTTCAGAAAAAATGCTCACATGAAGTGTTTCGTCGAAAGAGCACAAAATATTAAAAAATTTAATTTGTAGAGTTGAAGTTTCGGTTATTTTCTATGTTAAAAATATCTTTAAATATGCCTTCAACATTTTATTTTTGTGCGAAGTACATTTATCAGTGGCAGCAGACTAAAGCTGAAAATTCGAAAAGACATAGAATTCATATAAGAGCTTGATAAGACTTAGCATGATCATTTCTCTATTTTACATTTAATATAGAGTTCAAAATATTTTTAGGTAGTGATAGAAAAAAGTTGCTCGAATTTATAAAAATATTAATACACTATCTTTGATACCACTAAAAGAAATATTTTCTGTAACTACTGAATATCCGTAGTTGGATCGATAGTAAAAAATTTAAAAATATATCTTCCACCTATGAAATATTCTATTCTATATTTAAATTTTCAACACTAAACTAAGTATTTTTTAACTTTAATTTTTGAAAGAAAGAATTAATATGAATGTTCCGTTGAATGACATAAAAACTGGATCACGCATGTTACACCAGACTTAAACGTTAACACGTACTTAGGGTATAAATTGAATCAAATAGGAGTACAAACTATATTAAACAAATAAATAAATAAAGAGGAAATATTTCCAGACTACTTCGTATTCGTGAGAGTCAAGTATACTAAAAGAAAGTAAACCCCTGAGGGATTCTAGATAAGAAATAAAATCGAAATCACGCGTTTTCACTTAGCTTAAAAGCATAAGTATTCAAAGTTTCGGTCTTTGGTAATGCAATTAAAACTAGTATAGTAACTAGTATTAAAACTAGTTTTCCATATTTCTAGAATTGCGATGAACAGTGACAGCTGACCTTAAATAAGTAAAAATAAATAAATGCATGAGTTTTGTTAATGTTTTTCAAACTTGAAACTTTTATCTGTCAAATTTAGTTGCTTAGCGGATAAATTAAATAAACTGGGAATAAGGTAATCTGGTTATAGAGCATTCTTCTTGCTAAGCTATCCGCTTTATACTGTCATATTTAGAAGTCTAACGGGAACAATATTAATATTTTTCTCACTTTTTTGCAGTTACTAGAAAACTATGCTTCCTTAGAAATTTTATTTCTAATTTGAGTAAATTGGAAAAATGTCTGATTTCAATTTTTTCCTTGCAGTATAGGCAAGTTTATCAAAAAGTAGTACCGCAAAAAACTTCTTGATTGTAGAAAATGTTGACTATCATCAGTTGGTGTCGAGCAACAACAATAATATACTCTATCTCCATCTTGATTAAATGAATTTCTTAAATTGCGTTTTGCTCTTTTGCTTAATCTAATAACAAAGTCACGGAAAATGACAGCTAATAAATAAAAAATTGAAATTAGTCAATTTATACCGGAATTCGCCACTTTTCAGTTTTATGCATCTATACATATCTATTAGTCATTAGAAGTTATAATAACTACCATGATTTATGACAGACTCTGCTTTGGATATATTCTTCTCTTGATTTTTAAGCACTTTACCAGATCTGTATTTAAAGGTCCCTGCAGTTTCGGTTTTCAAAGCCGGTGATTTGATCTGAAGAAGAAAAACATTTCAGTATTAATTCACTTAAAAAAATTTGTAACAAAATAATAATATAGTGTACTAACATCAATAAAACCATACGGTGCTATAAGAAATGACTAATAAAAAAAAAGGTAGAAAGATTACTGAAGTACCAAGTTGCTGTTTAATCCGAGATGTATCTATAAAAGGACTCCACCTTGGTAAAAAATCATTATATAACTGCAATTTTAACGAAACACTGTAATTTTGATGTGCTTACTACTTTACTCAAAATGAGGCCTTGTACAGTGCACAAACAAAATAAACACACTGCTGTGTTCACCTAATGAGCTCGTTTCAATAGGATTCAATGATTCGAGCGCCAATAACTTCATACGTCAACTCACTGACTGGATCAGCCGCAGAGGATCGCCACGAATAGTCACTTACCAAGTTTTACCATTTATTCTTGCAGTTTCGGTTTTATTACCCATTGGTAAAATGGGTGTTGTTTTGTGTTTGATGGCGCACTCACCTTATTTGAACGTCATCACACTCTTAAACTGTGTTTAAGAGTAATAGTAAACAACGCGCATGCGTCGTCATTTCATGCGTTGCTATGGCAACCGCAACTGTTTGATAATTTTTTTCAGATTTCTCGTTTTCACTTTTAATTTTGTTCTGCATTAATTTTTGAGTTTATTTTTGAGATATGGAACCAGAGAGATCCCTTAAATACTTCTTGAGTTGTGAATGAAAGAGAATTTTATCATTTGAACGATATTTTTGCTTTTATTGTTTTAAGTAAGAATCAGAAATTCTAATCTACAGTTCAAGCTGGATCGTTTTCAATACTTATTCAGGTGAATATCATAAGTAAAGAGGGTCTCAAACTGATTGACTTGGTCCCAAAGGTTTGAGTTGAAGCAGGGAAAAAAACGATGCCAAGGCCAGAACTTACCGAGACTGAGAAAGCTAAAGCCAAAGATCGTAGGCGGGGAAAAAATTAGACAGCAACCATTTTGCCAATGTGTAACCTGTATTTTTTTCTTCTTTTTACCACGTTTATATCAACTTGCCTTCGTGTATGTTTGTTCGGGTGGAATTTTGTAATCGATTTTAAACTAACTTCCCGACTAGCTACAGAGGCACATAGTAGGAAGAGAAAAAATAAGGAGAAGAAGGACATGCAAAGTAAAATAAATTTAAAATTAAAGAAAAATTAATATTTTCGCGATTGTCTTTTGTTGTCGATTCGATTATTTCAAATTAGTGTCACATGTCAGTTGAAACGTTTTGTGTACAGTGAGTGAAAAAATTGAGATTTTGGAAGCGAGTACAAAAAAAAAATCAAAGTATAATTATTTTTTTCAAAAAAACCACGTTTTTGTAGTGGAGAATAATAATTAAAAAACAAAAATTTGAAAAACGAAAAACGTGGGGCTCATGAAATACATAACAGTTCATATACACAGACTTATACACATTTTCATACTCATACACATGCGCAACCACATCCGCATATACATTCACATACACATGCATATACACAAACATATTCCACATACATATCCACATTCAGATACAATTACAGATATACATACACGTATTCTCATGAGCACACATACTGTTACTGTTATGTATTTCACGCTCCACACGTTTTTCGTTTTTTAAATTTGTTTTTTAATTATTATTCTCCACTACAAAAACGTGGTTTTTAAAAATATTATTTTTATATTTTTTTTGCTTTCAATTCATAGTTTCCTGTATATTTTTCCAGAAATATTGTTTTAAATTGCAGTTTTAAAGTTCCCTCTTATTCCTCTTCTTGAATTATATTTCTCAATATCCAATCAATTATAGTTAAGAATAATATCCCTACCATCATACAACCTTTGCTTAATCATGATCTAAAAGTGCTCTGTCTGGTTTCCATTTACTTCAACACAGCATTTTGAATCCCTGCAAAATTCTTTAATGACATAAATTTTTCGAAAATGCCAATAAAACTCTAAAATTCTCCATGGCATATTTCTATTAACAGAATCGAAAGCTTTCTGAAAGTCAATAAAATTCATACATAATGATGTGTTAAATTAGAGATCCAGTTAAATAATATTCTTTAAAGTAAATATCTGGTGAATTGTTCCTGCATCACTTCTGAAACCTGATAATTCCTTACGTAGTGGATTTTTAATATGTTGATTAAAATTTTTCCAAATACTTTGGCTGAAGTCGACGTGATAATTAAGGTAATGAGCGGAAAACAGTTTTATCATATCCACCAATAAATATTGACTACAACATGAAATGTCTATAAGATATTAAAGTGATACATATTTTATGTACAATAATGGTGATTAAAATCACCATCTAAGCGCAGCGGAGTGATTACGTTTTTAACTAAAGTCTAATATTTAGTTACTGAAATGATAAATGTTACACATACGATAGTGGTGATTGAATTCCCTTTCTAAGTGTAGAAGGGTGATGATGGTTTTTAACCATGATGAAAATGTAATTTTTTCCGAACTAAAATAAGCAAAATTGTGCAAGGGAAACTTTCACATCAAATACAAATTTGAAATTTTGAACTTTAAACTTGAAATCATAAATATATTAAAATCTAAATTTTCTCTACTGTTATCTTCTATGAACATATTATAAAAAGTCGAATTTAACATGTTATAACTAAATTTTTTTACGAAAAAACATGAATATGCACAAATACAGAAATCATTGAATAATTTAGACTCAAAAATGTTTTGCCTTTTACATTTTGCTTCATTTATTCATCATAATTTATTCACTTTTTTACCTCTCAAATTTAGTTAAGGAAGATTAAATCATTGTGGCGTCAAATAAGATTTGAATAAGTTAATTTCCGGTGAAGTCTAATTTAATTTTCAAAATGTGGAAATTATGCAATGTATTCCTTTACCACTACTTCTAAGATATGTTAATAACGAATTTTTTTTATGCTAAGCATCATACATATTAAGGGTTTCGGAAATTAGTATTTAAGCATGAGAGAAACCGAAATGTTATCGAATAGCTAGTGACAGAAGCTGAAAGTAAACAAAAATCATTTTGTTGCCTCATAAACCTTTGATGAGTTTCTGACAACCACTTTTCCTCTACCATCAGTTTCCTGCAGAATTCCAATTTGTTTTGATATTTTCAGCCTCACCTTTCACTCCAGTAATTCGTTAGATTCAAAAACAGTCTTTTGTTTCTATCTTAAATATTAATTTAAGACGAAATGCACTTTATTTTCAACAATTTCTAAATATATATTTTAAGGACAGAGATTACAAAACACTCTAAACTATCAAAAATTTGTTTTAAAGAATTTCGAAATTTTAAGAAGCTCCTTAAATATTTATCTCCATCTCCAACTTTACACGTTTTTAGAATAGTAATACTGTGAAACAATATGGCTACTGTATATTTTTATACTTTCCATGTATTTTATTTTACAACCAGCGCTGAGCTGCCGACGCAATTTTGAGTTTACGACTACCAATATTCAATTCCGTAGCCTTGTAATATTAGCTCAATCCAGAAGACAAGGTAAATCCTGGATCAAGTATTGGTAGAAATTTTACCCTCGTGGAGGACTTTTTGATGGAGCTAACCCGCTTTTGCGCTACATGAAGAGAAAAACGAAGAAAAACTCCCACGGTTATCCGACGGCAAGGGGACTCTAACCCATGATCCGTCTACCACTAAGGATATTTTACCTCTGCATGACCCGGTTGCCGAATTCGTAACAACCAGCCTTTTCTGGGATTCAAACCCGGATCAT
The DNA here is from genome assembly GCF_982258835.1 of Parasteatoda tepidariorum. NCBI lineage: Eukaryota > Metazoa > Arthropoda > Arachnida > Araneae > Theridiidae > Parasteatoda > Parasteatoda tepidariorum. The sequence goes on along the minus strand of NC_141760.1, from coordinate 39,698,160 downwards.
CTCGTTGGGAGGCAAGTGCTCTATCTCCTGAGCCAGCACGTCTTTCCTATGCATTTAGATATGAACCAGGTCTGCTTCGATTTTGTCTTAAATTGGGATGTGATAAGAGAAAAGATGAAAATAGTTGTTTACTTTTTGTGCTCCTCTCATTGTATCACCCATTCTGGAAGAAGTGGAGGTATATCTTAAAATTTAAATAAACATATAAAAAAAAAATACCAAAGTGCACTTTATTTACCTTTGAATTAGTTGGAGACTGCTCCAGCTTAGGTTCTCCAAATTTAACAGGCTTTTTATCTCGGAAGCTTAAACTTGGTCTCAGTTTTGCAACATCTTTGGGAACTATACCTTTTTTGACTGCAGGCGGAAGGTTCGTTGCTTGCTTTGCTAGCGAAGTGCTAATTTTTCCTTTGCTGCGGATGGAAAGGTGATCTAAAGCATAAAGAGTAAACAATCTAAATCAATAAAGTAAATTATCTGATTCTTAACAAAATCATTGCATAAAAAATTGCTTTAATACTGTAATGATAAGTTGATTATCATAAATGTATTTAGGAATTTTTCGTAGTTCTAAAGGTATGCTAAGGTACCAAAAAAAAAAGAGAAAATTAGCATTAAGAGACGTAAAATTTCAATTTATCCCTCGACTAATTTATTTGTGACTATATTTTTCTGATTTAGGTCCTTCCCATGATTTAAGAATCAAGAATCAGAGTCTATAAAAATGCTTATTTAGATGAAGTACATTTTTGTGTTTGATTTCGTTTTTCAAAATATCACATACAATAATTAGCATATTTAAAGTTAAGCCCTTGAATCAAAAAGTTTAATCTTTCGTTCATTAAATCAAATGATATTTACAATGTTTCAGTTTACGATATTTTTTCTTAAATTAGGAAGCTCCGCTCATCCAATCCTCCTGGTGTCTTCTCATTCAGCATTGTTCATTTTTTTAATAGTCTATTCTGAAAAATTTATTATAAAATACATAATTATTATGATTTTCTTTAAGCACATTTCGTTAATTTGTTAATTGTAATAAAATGAACGGCCAACAGGATTTGAAAAAAAATTATCTTTCGAAACTGTGCTTGAAAAATCAAACTTAGAATGCAGAATATGTGGATATTAAGAAGTAAATGAGAAATAATTTAGTTGTTAACAATATGTAATGGTAATATTGCATAACCTAATATCATATAACAGTTTAAATTATAGCAGATTTTGTATTATTAAACTATTATATTTATAATAGTTTCGATATAAGTATTAAAATTTATGTCTAACAACATCAATTCAACACTAATTTTTATTATATTTATTCTTTTCTAATTTGGGGAAATCTTGATCTCAAACCAAGCAAAAGTTTTTAAAAGGAAGAAATTGGAGGAAACAATTTTTTTCTACAACAATGGATAAATCATCATTATTTAATACAAAAATAAATTCAGTAAAAAAAGCACTTAAAAGAGCAATAAATTTCAAACAAGAAACTCGTTTTAAATTTATAAATGAAAATGTCCTTTTCAACACACTCGAATTTAAATTTTTTAGTTGCATTTCTATGGAATGTAGTGCGATCCACATGATATTTCTTACTGCGAGTTTAACAGTTAATAGTTATCAAAAATCAAATTTTTTATTTCATAGTACAAGTTTCTGTATTTTCAACTTTCTAAGTCTTAAAAGATATTGCACAGAACAGAGCTCAGTTTCCAAATTAATTGTTTTCCTATTTCATACAAATATTCTTAGTTTGTATTTATATCATTCAATCTGTATACTTCATTATTTATTTTATACTATAAAATTTTTACAAAAAAAAAGGAGGAAAAAAACGATTTTCAAGTTGATTAAAAATGAGAAGATAATTTCTGCGAACCTTAATCTTTCAAAAAACTACAAATTTTCAGAATTGATGGAATTTTAAGAAAATGGTAGTTTTACGACTTTCGTGTTTGGTTTGACAAAAATAAATTATTTCCATTTAGGAACTAATGCCCAGTAGGTGTGGTAGATGAAGTCTTCGTTTCCCATGGCTTTAGTCGGGGTTCCAGTTCCCCGTTCTAAGGGATTGGTGTCTGCGCTGACTAGACTTTATCCAAACGTATCTTAGTTGTTTGAAATGGTCTGAAACTCATTTTTCTGCAATTTCTCTGGGGTGGAAAATTTCAAAATGGCTCAGAATTTCTTTTTCTCATCTCCAGTTTCACAAACCATAAGAAATATTTGCCGAAAATCCCTAATTGTCCACCTAATTGATAAAATCCTTAAAAAAAAAATTTTTTTTTTTTAAATAAGAGACAAAAGAAATTCATGGCTTACTGCCCTCTGCACAAAAAACTAAATATTAATTCCAAAAATTTTTAAGAAATTTCAAAAATAATTTACATTTGTCAGCACATTGCGCTGTTTACAGAAAAATTGTAAAACATTGTTTTGTGGTGCATTTTAGATCGTCCTTTTTTTTATTATTTGGTCTTCAGACTAAATTATATTTTTACTGCAATGAGTTGTTAACCTGAAAACTTTTTTTATAGTTTTTCTCAGTTAATAGCACTGCATGCTCCGAACTTTGTAAATAAATTTAAAAACTGGTTTTAAGAAAGTCTTCATAGTCTCCAAAGTGCAAAGCAGCAGACATTATATTGTTCCGAATCTGATCTCCATCCGTTTTTTTTAGTTTTTTAAATCGTCGCTCATTTGTGGGATACACGGAATCAGTCATTTAGTTTCATAATTATTGTTTTTACTGGTTGGTAATTTCAGAATACATACTTACTATAAAATAATAATTACATAAATTTGAAAAACAAACTCTCCAATCGAGTAAACCACTATTAAATAAACTTTTCCTCACACTTCTTTACTATTATTTTCATTCAACACTTGAAAATAAAAAGTAAAATCACCAAGTTTTATTTCAGATTCCGATTTTGATCGATTTAAAGTTGCACGCTGTCGATCCATAATATTTTCTGACAATTCTGTTAATGCTTTTGATGTTGACGGAAACACAGCAGCAGAGATAGTAGTTGTCTTCAATTGTTCCTGGAAAACAATTTTTAAGCAATTTAAGAAAACTTCTGTTCTATCCATGAATTGTATATAAATGAAAAAATCCTATTAATTGAATTTAAAACTATCACATCACATTATAATAGGATTTGCTGCAAGATTTGACCACTTAACACTAGATTGCACAAGGAAGTCATTTTGACTGCTTTTTAATTTCAACTAGAAAAACAATGATGTATATGGGTCATTCTCACGAAAACTGTCATTTTTCAGCTCTTAAAATCCCAAAAAAGTAAAGTGAATAAAAAGCTCTGAAACTTTTTATATTGATAGAAATATGTAATGGCATTATAAAGAAAGTATATATCCTATAAATTATACTTAATATTTAAATTAATTATTTTTTGAAATAATTAATTTATAATTAATTAATTATTAATAATTAAATAATTAATTTAATAAAGAAATTAATTAATTTAATAAATTAATTTATTAATTTTTAATTTATTTTTCAAATTAATTAATAAGTAAATTAATTATTTTCACTATTTGAAAAGTGGGGGAATGACACTAATAGTGAGGGAATGATATTTTATTTTAATGCATGTTTTTATCTAAGTTACATCTACCTAAAGTTTGAAAATGATAACATACTAAGTATATCTAATATTTATTATAATTTGGTCTTATATATTTAATAGTTTTTACAGGTTTGGGAAATAAAATTGGCTGGCACGATTGAACAAAAAAAAAATTTGATAATATACTCATCTTGAATCATTCCCTCACTTCAGCGTCATTGCCTCACTTTATACACTAGTGAGGGAATGACGAATTCAATAAAATTTAAAAATAACAGTTAGGCCTAATTAATTTCTGAAGTCAATCACATACAATTATATTCATACAAGAAAGCAACATATAATTATCCACTTTCTCGATGAAGTTGTATTTTATTTTACTCTAAAAAATGACATGAGGGAATGACAAATGTAAAAACTTTTACCTGGTTTGATTCATTCAAATTTATTCCACAGCAAAACTTCTTTAAGTTGAAGATGGAAACATACTGCAATTTTGTTCTATGATGCCAGTTGTTAACTTCTGAAGTTTTTATTAAAATATCTTTATTCTAAGAAGATTGCAGGTGATAAAAACATTGTTGTGAGGGAATGACACGAAACACTGGGGACAAAGTTTAAAATAGTGCTGTGTTAATATTTTTATCAGAAATTAAATTTAAAATTGATTTTCTGAATTCTATATTTCAGTATTCTGAAATAAAAAACACGAATTTGTAAAAAAAAAAATTTATTTCAGAAACAATTTTTTTCTTTTTTTAAATCAGCAGTGGGGACAAGTGAGGGAATGACATATTGGTATATTTTAATTACCTAAAATAAATAAAAAATAAAAATTGATAATTTTATTTTTATTCTTTTGTTAGCTTGCATTCTGAAGGACACTTTCCCTGAATTTTTTTTTTTTTCGTAAGCTGTAAAACAAACATAAAATATACTGGGGACATGAAAATGACTGTTTCTGTGAGAATGACCCATATATTGACACAATTTCTTAGAATTTTGGGACTTTCTGTACAACATATAATTTTTTTTATTGTTAATATGTACTAATAACTTTTTATATAACTGCAAATAATATAAATTTTAAACAAATTTCTTTACACATTAGTTATTCTTTCACAATCTAGTCATTTTGACTGCTTTTGGGCAAATATAGGTATATACTAAGTTTGTGTTTCTAGTGTTAATAAACTTTACTTATTTTATAATTTGAAGATACACTATGTCATTAATCATCCTAATACTTTTACATTAACATACCTGACCATTGATGTACCGAATAATTAGTATACCTAGTACTTTTTCGAATTCAGTTTTCACATTTATTTAGTTAACTAGGAAATTTTAAAACACAATAGGAAAAAAAAGGAAGTGAATAAATGAATTAGAAAATGATTGAATCAGTCAAGAAAAATTTTGACTAAAGATTCGCTTTTAATAAATTAAATTTCTATTAAAGACAATGGTTACGTTACAATTGTTTTGTATCAGTGCAGAAAAAAAATATTTTACTGGTATTTCATTTTTTTCCTTAGGCTTTCCTGCTGCCTTCTTCGGTAAAGTAGCACTTTTCTGTTCATCTGTTAGAGGCAAATCTAAAAATGGAAATCTGATTTTAAATACAAAAAAAAATTATTAGCAAATTTTTAGAAGTTCAATTTTGACAATTTGATATTTTTTCTGAAATTGAAAAGTAAACGCAAGAAATGCACAAAGGTCAATAAAAAATTCCAAGTTTTCTTTAAAAGCTTTAATGCAAGAGTGCATTACATTAAAAAATAGAAATCACGTGGTTATAGAAATTAATTCATCAATTTCTACAAACTCTTGTTTCGATAAATTAATATTTATATTTATTTATTTCTGTAATTATTCAATCTATATAAATAAAGCAAATGTTTATATGTATTCGCATATGTATGCATATATGTTTGCATGTACCTAATACACTTCCGCAATTATGAACCTATCTATACTAAATTTGGTGTATGCATACGTTCAAAGATACGATGGACTCAAATATGTAACTTAAAATTGCTTTTTTCCATAGGATTTGATAAATATTTTATGAGTGATTTACAAAATTGTAGCTTTAATTAATTGAAAAAATTAGCTTTATCTCACGCTTTTTTTAGGAATTATTTATCTATGGTTTCCTATGCATGGTTATCACAAGTGAAATAACGTTAATAATTTCGCAACTTATACTGATGACAACACCAAATTTGAATTTTAAAAAAAGGAATGTAGGACCACGTGTTTCTCATATTGATATTTAGATTTTTTACGTTTTTCTGAATAAAATTAAATTATGGAAATTCTATTATTAGCTCTGAATATCACAGATTTAATGATATTTATATGCATAGTTAAGCTTTATTTTGGTGAGTTAAACTTCTGACTTAAAAATGTAATATTGTGATGCCACACCGGAATATACAAGAAGCAAAAAAAAATAATGGTTGTGCCATGAAATATATGGTTAATAGTACATCCAAATTAAGGTATTTATCCGTTGCTGAGACGGTAAAAAACCAATTCCAAAGTAGTACCTATATTAGGAACCTAACTTGGTATAATAGGTTATCTTTATCGCAGCGTCCATAATGACAATACCAGTAGCATTTAATGCAACTTTAATTAGGCGTCACTGACGCAACGTCCATAATGACAATATTACTTTATTAGGCATCACTGTCGTCAATAACGGTTTTGCAACTTTTTTTTACGGACTTCGAAGTAAGTGCAGGTGCCAAAAATGCCAATAATGGTAATAAATTTATTATTGTCGTTACTAATTACTTTCGAGAATTATAACTTATTAACTTTGGTTCTAAGTTAAAGTAAAATAAAAATGAACCAGTGGCACGCGTGCCGCTTATGGCACTCGACGCAATAATTTGGGCACGCCACCGATCACAAAGTTCACTATGTTATATTAACCATTAAATTAGAATTCACAAAAAACAAAATAATAAATAAACAAAAAAATAAATGAACAATTATTGACAAAAAACCTGACAATTAACGCCAAAAAAACAATTAATAACCGTAAAAAACAAGCTAACAATAAATAACTAGCAAAAAAAATTAACAGTCCTGCTTAAACTAACATCTTACAACCTAATTTATGTTATTTGTCATCTAATCAGCAACAACTGAAGTCACACTGATGTTACTTTAAGTTGAATTACGCATATGACTGAAACAATTCAAAATGTGTGTTTTTTTTTTTAATAATAAATAAAGAGTTTTGAGTTGATACTATTTTGTATTACTATTTTCTCAATAATCGCAAAGTCAAAATTATTTGACGGCACGTCTATGACCTCATTAAACAATTTTTCAGAAAAAATGGCACGTTGGTGCATAAAGGTTCGCCACCCCTGCTATAGGAGATCCGTAAAAAACTGCCATGTTGTTATTTATACCAAGAATGTTTAATTTTGGTAACTTTACAAATTAATAATTTATGTTTAATCAATTTGGCAATTGGTTAATTAAGCTGTTCAAGAAAATTTAACACTTAATTAATGGTTATTTGCTAAGAGTACCATAAAAAAATGCCGTATTATCATGGATATCAATTAATTTTTGTGATAAGCACTATTGGTATTATGTTGATTGATATTTTTAGTAGGTACTAAATAAACTAATATTGAAACAAAGATAATTCTAAAATACACAAATGGGCGACTTTTGTGCTAAAATACAAAACTATAAGGTAAACAGCGTTAAAGAGCACAAAGTTTTTGTGTTTTGAGTTTTTGTGGTCCTTAACGTTGTGTACCTTAGTTTTAGTTTTGAAAGATAATTCTATTAATACTGTGGCACTAGTTTTGTCACGGTCTACAGAATAGGATAAGTACCGGAGAAAATTGTTGATGGTATTTCTTGACAATTGGCCTAAAGCAATAGCATAGCCAAAATTTATTGAATATAGTTAATCATTATTTCGAAGGAAGGAACTTCGAGAAACATGTTTTACTTATTCTAATAATGTAAAGTTACTGGAAAGAGTAACAAATACTAATAAATAAAAAAATTAGAATATTTTTAGCTTAGATTGTCATGGAACTTAGATTCTATAGTTTTACTCGTGATATTGTAGTTTCGATTCACGCGTGTGATTTATTCATTAAGAACTTTTTTACGTCCCGTATCCAGCTAGTGAGTAAAAAGTAGAGTTGCGCTAAATCATTTTGTTTAGTGGGGAGTTTAATAAAATGTATTTTATAATTTGTTTGTAATCCACATTTTTAAGAAATGATTTATATTTTTTAAGTTGTTAATAAACTATATTTTTAAGAAATTATTTGCATTTTTAAATTGTAAGTATGGATGTTAAAATGCACATCTTTTTGCAATTTTGTCGTGAGAGTAATAAATGAATCGGTGTTTAAATAGTTGTGAAATTTTTATACCCCTATACGAACGAGGAGACGGCCTTGGAATTTTCGACATTGCCCTTGGACAGTGAAACTGAAAAATAAATTTGAAATATTAGCAAGAAATAAGAATGCAATATTAAAATAAGTTTTAAAGGTACTTTAAAAACCACTATATGAATTTTTTATAAAATATTTAAAACTAAATAAGCAACAAATTTTAATAAAGCTCATATGTTTCTTTGAAAACTAAATTTTTCCATAAAAAAATTTTTTTTTAAATATTTCATAACTAAAACAAGAAACTTTCTTTTAAAATGAGCCTTTATTTTAAAAAATCTTACAACTAAAAAAATTATTTAATTTCTATAAGTCACCAATAGTTATAACCACGAAATCAAATAATTCCCAATTATCGTGCATTTGAATGCCAAAACTTCAGTTTCAGATAAATTACTTGTATTTTCTTACGAAATATAATTAATTACAAGTATATTATGAAATGTGTATTTTATTAATCAAAAAAAAAAAAAAATTATGTTCCGACTGAAATAAACTGATTTGAATCAAATTTTGTGTTTTTTACAAAAAAAATTTATTAAAATAACCTTGGTGTCTGGTGTGTCAAATTTATCAAAAAGTGGACATTAAAAATGCGAAATTGGCTCTCAATTTTTATCATTCCGGTAGCTAGTGGCTACTATTCCTAATTTCTAGTCTAGAGCTTTTAGGGAACTCGGAGGCTCTAGTCTGGAGCTCGAAGGGTACTCTCTTACATGAGGGGGCGTAAATTAACTTTATTTGGTGGAAGAAATAAAAACTATATAGAAATAACAAACCTTATTTAACTGTTTGATAAAACAAGGTAATGTTTTTCATTATCGCTTGTCACCTTCGCTCTGTTGCCATATGCAATAAAACAGGTTTTAATCTTTTTAGTCTCAAACTTCACTGTTTAGATTTCCATAATAATTTATTATTTCTTTGATTTGATTTTAATCGTAAACCCCAACGAATATTCTTTTTCGACAGAAAGAAAAATTCAAATAAAGTATTTTAAAGATAATCACAAAGGGACACTTCGTATATTTCCTTGAAGTGTATTTAACTAGCTGATCAAAACAAAATAAATAAAAAACTAAAATAAAAATAAATAAAAATTAGTGCATAAATAAATAAACGGATAATATTTACTACGGTGAAGGACAAAATTAGAAATGAAAAATACTTTTTGCCACATATTCTGAATCAAAACCACTTATTTTATTTAAAAGATTTATCTTAAATATTTTTATTTATTTATTCACAGGTCTAACAGCTTATCTTCAATAAAACAAATTTTTTTTTAAAAAAAAAAACGTCAATATTGCAATATTGAACAAATTAAAATATTTATCTAGAAATATTTTAAAATCAAATAAATCTTTAACTGCAAAACAACAAAATCAATTAAACACGCCAAAACTTAATGAAATTTACATGTATTCACATACTGTATAAATACGAAAAATTAAATATTTATTTTCTTATATTACAGTTTTTTTAACATGTTTTACTTTTTATAATACTTGAATATTAATTTGTAATGAAATTGAAGTTTCAACTGAAAAATCTTCATTTAAAACATAAATTATGTTAAAGGTATGCTTTATTTGTATTATTAAATGTGTATGCATAAAAACCATACACAAACCATGAAAAAAGCAAGTTAATTTAATAATTTTACATGACATAACACTTTAGAATGTAATAAATAAACATATCTTTAATATATTTATTTTATTCGCTCACAAAAACGGGTTTATTTAAATTGAAAATGAAAAAGTTGTCGAAGAATTTAAACTTAGTTAACAAATTCAAGAATTAGTAAAATTTTAAATTTCTCTTCATAAAATTAAAATTATATCACGTTTAATATTTGATATTTATAAATAATCTAAATGAAATGTTGGTTAAGACTTAATACACTATTGACATGATTAAAAATTGCAATTGTTAAAATATTGGAGTAATTGTTGTTAATGAACTCGATGGATGCTAGTAGTGTAATAGTAAAATTATTTTTTAATAAAAAATCAAAATTTAAACTGCATTTCAGCATTTAAAATATTATAAGTTCTAATTTCTAATGCTATAAAAATTCTTAAAATTTATTACACCACAACTAATTCCATAATTTTAAAGCTGTTAATTCTTCAAACTGGAAATATTTGAAATTCACATAAATGAATAAGAGTTTCATGTTAAATCAATGTATTATACTAGCACATTTTTTTTCAAATTGTTCATCTTTATTTATGCATTTTTGCTAATTTAAAATGTTTGAAGTAATTACACATAATGCTTACCTTGAGATCTTTTTCCTTAATTTTTTATTAAATAAAATGCTTAAAATTAAAGAAAAATATTCTGTGCCTTTCTAATGCACTTTTTGCTTCTCATTGTTGAATGGTTTATTGGATTTACATACATTTGCAGGCTGTGAGCTCAATTTAGGCTTATAAACCAAGCCAAATGATATGACAGATAGCACAATACAGAGAAGGAAAGCACGAAGATCCACACGGGATTCGAACCCGCTACCTCCACGCCTTGCAGAGCGTTTGGTGGATGATACCGCTCCCGATTTGCAGGGACGCCCCGATTCGCTTTTATCAGGACCTCAAAATCAGGACCTCTGATTAGGTTAGACTGGGCTGTCATGCCAAACGGTTAGAAGCTTCGATACAGCGAGTTCAAATCATGATTTAACAGTGAACGTATTTTCGTGCTATCCTTCTTTGAAATGTTGTAGTTGTAGTTTATTTACGTCGCACTACAGTTGCACAATGGGCTCATATGCCATCACAATTTTGATCCTCGACAGAAGGGATCGCACCTCCGCTTCGGTAGCCCAACGACCTGCGTGCGAAGTCGAGCACTTTACGGTAGAACAGTTTAACGAGGACCAATACCGCACACCCTCTATCCCTTCGTAGACTGATCCAAGTTGTTATCACCCACCCGCAAACTAGCCGCAGCCAGTGATGCTTGACTTCGGTGTTTTACAGGGAACAGTGTCTTAACAATCAATCCACTGCGGGACTTCTTTGAAATATATTATCTGAATTACATATTTAGGAAGTGTTCATAAACCATTCTTCGTATTGAACACATAAGACCGTATTTGTATTGAAACAAATAAATATGGATAAAGTTTTATTCTATTTTATAACAGTCTTTGAACAGCCGATCCAATTTAGAGCTTACGACTAATAATGTTCAGCTCCATAGCTTTGTAATTTTGAAACCGATCCAAAACACAAGGGAACTCTTTGATCAATTATTGGGAGAAATTTGCCTTCATGGAGGACTTTCTGATGGAACTAAGCAGCACTTACATTACATGGAGAAGAAAACCGCGAAAACCTCCCTCGGTTAGCCTGACGTCAAAAAGATTTTAACCCATGATCTGTATATCATTAAGGATATTTTATGGTAGCACTGCGATCGATGCGAGCCAGGTGCAGAATTCGAATCAAATTGCAATCGCTGGGATTCGTACTCGCTCCACCTCATTGGAAGGCGAGCTCTCTATCCCCTGAGTCACCACGGCTCTATGGATAAGGTTGATGATTTTGAAGCAAGTTGGTTCCCCAGTGAACTGATTGTTATGACACGATTCTCAGTGGAACACCCTAAGTCAAGCAACAAAGCTGCTGTCAGAGAACGGGTGGATGACATTTTGATTGATATGCTTAAGGACCGCATGCTACTTGAAACAAGTTGTTTAAAAAGTAGATCTCCAACAATTTAAGTTATCGTGGTGGAAAAATATTTGAGAGATTTTGCATTTACAAAACCTTCATAAGTGAGCTTGCGGAATGTCACATAAAAGTGAAAAATCTCTATATTGCAATTCCTACTTACACCAGGAAGTATAGGGGTAATGGGTCTGATTTCTATCCTGACGTAGAATCTCTCCTTCATTTCGACTTCTGTAGCTTTTTTCTGTAAATTGTTATTCTGTTTAAATAAGGGTTATTAACTATTATACCCTCCTGAGACATAGGGTCCAATATTTTGAGCAACATTTGTTACAAATTTATCGCTTAATAAATAATTAATATTTTTTATTCTTTGTATTCCTTTCACACAGCGTTTCCATTCAAAAATAGAATTAACGTTACCCTTTTTAATCAATATTTTTAATTACAATGAAAATTTATAATAAAACGGTAAAAAAAAATATTGATTCAGTCAATCTTTTGGTGATATTTTTGGCAAATGAACTTATTGAGTTTATCGGATTTTGTTTCTTGACCAAAAGGTGAAGAATAAAAAGTAAAAAAATCTCACTATAAAAAGTGTTAAAAATTAAAATCCATAATTTTTAGACAATAATTAAAAAATTTAAATTGAAAGAATTGAAGTTATTTAAAATATTTCATATTATGTTTATGAGTTTGCTTTCTTGTAATCAACATACTTTTAAGTAAAGACAGCATATTCTGCCATTTATTTAGTTTTATATCCCGAGGAGGTAACGCATTTCGTGCCTAAGTTGAAAAATTTATTTATTTAAAGAAGAAAGTAGTATTAGTAATTTATTAAAGTCGTATTATAGTTGCACAGACTTCGGTGATCTATTGAAAATCGTGTTTTGCGATCAGTCTACTCTGGGATATGAGATATAAGGAATTGCTGTTGTTGTTCATTTACGTCGCACTTGAGCTGCACAATGGGCTATTGGCGACGGTCTGGGAAACATCCCTGAGGATGAGCCGAAGACATGCCATCACAATTTTGATCCTCTGCAGAGGGAATGGCATCCCCGCTTCGGTAGCCCGACGACCTGCACGTGAAGTCGTGCACTTTACGGTAGCACAGTTTAACGAGGACCAATACCGCACTCCCTCGGTCCCTACGCAGACTGATCCAAGTGGTCACCCACCCGCACACTGACTGCAGCCAATGATGCTTGACTTCGGTGATCTGATGGGAACCGTGTCTTAGCGATCAGTCCACTGCGGGACATATAAAGAATTGAAAAACCTATCTATAGCAGTTATAAGTGTTCTGATTCTTCGGTTATTTAGAAAAATGTACAATTTTCTTTTTCTTTTAAAATCTTTTTCTCCCGATTTTTGTTAAATTTAAATACAAATAACAGGCAAAAGACAATTATGCTCTGGACGCGAGAGAGAATATTTAGGAAGGAGGATGTATTGGACGAACTGCTCGCGCATATACGAATCGCATTGACGCACAATCGGTTATCCAAAGTGAGTGCTGTGAGAATGCTCCTCATATCATTTGCGTCTGCGTGTTTTTTACAGGCAGTAGGAACAGTCCTTAAATGTACTCTAACTTTATTAAAATTTGATACAAATAAAGCTTAAAGCAACTTGGCTTGATATTAATCAAGCATAATTAAAAATAAATATATCAATAACATGCTCTTCATAATTTGTTTGAAATGATTTTTTTAAGTTTCAAGATTTCTTAAATTGTTATAAAATTATGCATTTTTGTGAAATAATCACCTTTAAATCAATTTAATTCAAGTCAATTTAATTTTTAAATAGTAATAAATAATGGCTCTTGTTCGTGTCCTGTGCTTGAACTTGTGCAAGCCGCAAAAGGCATCTATATTCTTTAAACCCGCTCCTCGTAAGTATAAAATTCAAATTTCAAAACATTTTTATGCGGATATAAGCGCAACAATACTGTTGCCTTACAAATATTGATCAAAATATAAATATAGAATTAGTTACCTGTTACTGCGACATATCTACTTCACATGACATATAATTACTGAACAAGACTTGATTAAGAATCAATGTTTGTGTACAATTTCTATTGTTACCCAAGACTGGAGATTTTTCCGTATCGTGATCTTTCGTTCCATCACTTCGGTATTTACTATAAATTAAATGTTTTTTATACTTATTAGCATTATATAATATTATATTGTTGCTCAGGGCATAGTTGCATGATTCAAATGTGTTTTTTTCCTTAATTCATAAGTGTTAAAAACTCGTGTAACGTAGATAGTATAGATATTTTATTTAAATACTTAAATTTCCTATTAATATTTTGGGGAGATTTCTGTATCGTGATCTGTGGTAGAATAATCTACGAGTCTTTACAACTTCCGGGCACTGGCCCATGAGAAACTAAAAGAAAGAAAAAAACGTCACAGAAAATGACCAACTCAAAGGGTTTAACTCGTAAATCGGTAACCTGGGGCAAACATCCACATATGTTTCTTTTTCTTTAAATTTTTCCTTATAAAATCAATTTGGCACTTTGGCAACTGTAGTTAGTAGAAAGTTACAAATAATGTTGTAACTTTCCTTTATTTCAGAAAACCACCTTTTTATAAATCTTAACATGTACATAGATGATTTTAAAATAAGTGTTATCAATTTTCTAGTTTATCCATAATTTCTTAAAACTTTAACTTGCTGCTTTGAAGATATTTTCATATTGGTACCTTTTAGTGGCAACTGCAATTGTTAAATAGCTAAAGTGTTTTTGTGTTAGTAAAAAATTAAAAAGAAACTGTATGTGGCTTGCTCAAGGGTGCCTACATATTATATGCTTTCAGTTTGTCCTATCATGCCATCTTTTTTAGAGTTTCTTAATGGTAAATTTGCACCAAAATATAGTGACTGTTTTGAAGTAGGTTCACATATAGAAATCATACTATTGATTTTCAGGGAAAATTCTTTGAAAAACTGCCACATTTGCAATATTTTCTGAAGAGAAAATTTCTGTACTTGCTTGCAAGAAAAAAATTACTAAATTTTAGCCGCAACCGTATAATGGCCCAGGTGAGATTTAGGAAGAACAGCACAGCATGATAGCAAGAAACCTATTCCTAGTGTCCTTGAGCAAACTTCTATTTAACTTCTATTTCGTTGAGCAAACTTCTATTTCTTTCATGTTAGATAAGCCTCTTTGCACTGTGGTGTAAAATATAATTATAACTTATTTATCTCTCTTATAAACTTGTTCATCTATCTTAAAATAGTTAATTTATCTTATTAAATTAATTTTTTTTGTATGCAGTTTGCACTCAATTTTGTTTTGTAATTCATTTAAAGTATTTTGTTCTTTAAATGGTTATAATTTTATTAGTCATGTTAGTAAATCATCATTGAAGAATGATACAAAAGTAATTGTTGGTCAGAATCTACTTTTTTTAACAAAATAATGCTGGGTTGATTACTTTAAATCACCTTGTTTTAAATCATAATTCTAATTGTATATTTAAAATAATTTGATTTTAAAAAAATATAGATGAAATTTGTCAACATGATAATAAATTTTTTAAAGTGAATTTTTTATTAAAGAAAATTGTCAGCAATAAACTTGCGTGAGAGCATTGATAATCTAAATTTGCTCAAGACAGTTTCAAAAGGTTTTGCCGCCTTAACTGTCCTTAAATAAGTTATATACTAGGCACCTTTCTTGCCTCTTATACAAGCAATATTGATCTTCTTGAATCTTAATTAAATATTATTCTTACTGGTTTTGTATTAAAAAGAGGTTTAAATCATTAAAAACAGTGAGAGTATTCATTGAAAATGCATTTAAATATCTGAAAATTCTAAAACAATACCCTGATCTATTTTTTGGACAGACTCAGAAGTGACATAGCTGCTAAGCTTATTTTTATTTAACTTTTTAAGCTGTGATTAAAAAAAAATAGATTATAACATTTTTCAGGAAAAAAAAATTATTATGAATAATTTGTACGCTTCATCATTTTAATAAATATAATTCTTCACTATAATTGAATAAAATGCTTAATAAAACAGCAAACACCTTTTATTATATTGAAAAACATTTTGATAAAAACTCTATTAAATCACTTTCCTAACTTTAAAACGAGCTAAAAATCATAGGTTGCTTATGAAACCTATGATTTTTAACTTGTTTTATAGTTAATGATTTATAAATTCTAAATGTCTATTTTGTATTTGTATATCATCTCAGTTTTATATGTCTTTTTCAGAAATTTTATCTGCCATTAATGTCAAGCTACACCCAGTTGAAGTTGCGTCTGAACCAGTATTTAACACCTTGATATCATGGAGATTTTCTCATGCCTTTCTATCCAGATGTTAGTTAAGTTCCATCAATTAAAGCTTATAATTGAAGTAGTAAAAGTTTGTTAAGTGATATTTTAAAAACATCAATATTTTAGATTATGTCAGGTGATTTTAAAAAGTACTGTTTACAATTTTCGTTTGCTAAGTTATTAAGCATGGTAGTTTACAAAAAAAGATGCTTAGTCGACTTTCTTTCTCATATTTACTTTATATGCTTGTATTTTAATTTTAGAATTTTTTTTTTCTCATATTCTTACAGGATAAGAAAGTGAGGTTTTCTAAAGTTTACTTAACATGCTTGTACTCTAAACTTCTCACTTTTTGTTGTATATGTATAATTGATATTGTGTAGGAACTATTTTTTGTTGTTTATGAAATTAGCATCTTTTCTTAAATTTTCCTGTGCATTTTTTTGATTTCCTGTACATTGTCCTCAAATCTACTGTACATGTCCTTCAAAATTCTAGTTAGTTTTTCTGGTATTATAGATCCTTTATTTTTCTTTAATGAGGTCAAGTATAATTTTTTATCTTTGATTTTAAGTTTTTTTTATAAATCTTCGAATGTACTTTGTAAGCAAAAAAGGAAAATATTATTTGAAGCTTATAAGAATTTACATTTACACAAAAAAATCTTATACTATATCGGAGCGTGATTGATTAAAAATTTTGTCTGTTAGAAACAAAATTCAAACTAGGCTAATTAATTTGATTAAATTATTTAAAAAAAATAATTAAAAAAAATCGATTTGGAGTGTGCTTATTTGTAAATTTTTCTAATAATATGCTCTGTATACATTAACATATTAACAAATACATCGAATTTGTACTGATCACTTTAACTCCCCCAGAAATTCATTTTTCATCAAATTCTTTTACCACATTTCTTACAAAATATAAAGTGAAATATATCAGAGATAACAAAAGAAAAAAAAAGAATCTTTTAAGATTCTTAAATACCATATTGAAATTTGGTTAATTGGGAGTTTTATTTGACAAAAATAAAGTGAAATTTTGATCAATGTGTTCAGTAGATACATTTATTAAAGTATTTATAAAAAAAAAAATTTCTAAATTGGTAATTTTTAATGTGTCGATACAATTTTATTCGTCATTTTATCTCTACCGGAAGTTAGGTTTTTGCAAAACTCATTATTCACAGTGTTTTCAGAATAAAATCTTCCAGATTGATATATAAAGGAAAAGCTATCACTATGTTTACTCTTTTATTTTATTTTGTAATCTGTGTTCTTCTATTTTATAGTAGGGTATGGATTTTATAGAACTTATTTTTCCTGCATTCTTTACAACTTTGCATAGGGTATCCGTGCATCTGGAAAGTCATGAAGAATCATGGAAAGTCATAAATTTCAGTATTGAACAAAATTTGTCGTGAAATGTCATGATTTTAACTAGTTTTGTAAAAAATTCATAAAAAGTCATGTATTTAAGTTGCCGAAAAATCTTATTTTTAAAATGGGATTTTGTCCCCTCAATTTCATGGTGTTCTGAATATCTGAATTTGTAACAAAATCCCCAATCACAGTCATATTTGATTAAAAAATATAAAATGTTTTTTTTGTGCTCTTTAGAAGTTATGATGTTCTTTCAAAAAATGAAAGAAAAAACATTTCTAGAGCAAATTATCTTTTAAACTTCTGTGATTTCAGAATTTTTGTTATTATTTATTTTTTATTTTATCAATTAAAAATTTTAGCTCATTGGCAAATTTTTTTATTTTGAAATGAGAACAGAAAAATCAGGAGTGTTTCTTTCCTGTCCGACGAACAAGAAAAGTATCTTTAGAATGTAATTCTGCAGAAAAAAAGAAAAAAAAATTATTTGCTTTTGTATTTTTTTCAGCTATTTTATTGCTTTAACTCTTTTTTTTACTCTGTTTTTTAAATTTAAATTCTCTAAATATGCAAATTCAGAGTATAACTGTATATCTATCATTTCGATGAATGTTATTATAATGCTTTTTTTAATTTATTGCTGTGTTTTTGTCGGAGAAAATAATGATTTCGTTAAGTCATGAAAAATTCTTGGAATTAATCATGGAAAGTCATGAATTTGAAAATCTAAAACGTAACAGATACCCTGTTTGTACTCTGTATGTAAAAAAAATTATGAATTTTTTAAATTACTTTATTTGTTACTTATGCTCATGTAGGTTTAAGTTGCATTTTAAATATTTATTTATAGTGACTGCTGATCAATTATGGAAAGGAGTGACAAGTTTAAGCCCTGCTGGTAGACGTAAAGGTAGAGGGAGAGGAGGTGGTCGCAAAGTTGCTCGGGATTTAAACAGAGGGCAAGTAATTGGATTTGGTAAGTGTCTGTTAAATATGCAAATAAATTTGTTATAATAGTTTATGCATGTAATCAAAAATTACTCAATACTTAAGTAATTACGTTTAGATCTGTGATTTAAATTTCTGCTAATTCTTCTAATTTAGTTGTGTTAAAGAAGTTGTCCTGTATATTTAAAATTTCTGAATGCTTTTGCCATTTTTCTAACTATTACCAATCTTTTAACTATTTTGAATAATATATTGATTTTTTTCTCAGTTTTTAGTTCATAATTGTTTTAAAAACTTCTAACTAAAAATCTAACTTGATAAGCAGTAGCATTATCAGCGGCTAAGAATTTGGGTCGATCCTGTCAGCTCCTTCTGTCTGTTATGGATTCATTTTCTTAGAAAGTAAAAAGATTTTAATTTTAGATGAAAAAAATAATAAAACAGAAATTTCAGAGAACGAAATAAAATATGTTGTTATGCTTCATAGTATTATCCAAAAACAACATGCAGCAAAAGAGAAAGAGAAAAAAAAGATTTTATCTCCATAACTTATAATATTTACAATATTTTACACTAAAGCTTCAATATGAATTATTTACCTAAATTTATGTATTTTCAAAAAAATTAATTTTTTGTAGTCCTCTAACATCCTGTAGGTTATTTTTAATTTTTTTTTTTATGAGTTCATGCATTCATTTTACCCATGCTGGGGAAACTGAGTTTAACCCCCTCTAATAATGCTTACATTTTTAAAACATGTCTTGAGGAAACTCTTGAACCTTTTGCATTTAAAAGTTCAGAATCCAGTTTAATTCTAAGCTTTTTTTTATTAGTTATTGAAATGTCAAATTATCACAAAACCATGCCATTTAGACAGGAACATTGAATTCTTAAGTGTTATCAAGCTGTTATTAAGAATAGCTTATGCTTAAAATTATATTGACAATGGACTCTATTTAATGTTAAAACATATGCATTTTTTATTTTGTAATTTAGAATACATTTTTAATTTTTATTATTGAAACAAATCAATAATTGCTGTTTGTTACAGAAAATTAAAATTTTCTTAATTCAGCTACTTAATTTGAAATTTTTACTTTAGGCAAAAAAAATATGCTGTGGCCAGGATTGAATGCACCTGTAGTACAGGGTAGAGAATTATTAAGGCAACAAGAACTACCTCCTGATGAATCAAGAGAAAAACGATTACTTGAATTGAGGGATAAAATGGCCACCAAAAAATCTTTTAAAATACATCCTTTAGATAGAGGTTGGACTGGCTCAAGGCTGCCAGGACGTAGTTTGGGACCTCCTGATGCTGTAGGAGAAGGTGAGCAAGCAAATTGCTTTATTTATTATTGTTAATCTATTTGAAGACTTAGCACCAAATCTCAACTAGAACAAATACAGATAATGCATTTACTCTCCTAGCTAATTGTCAACCCATTAACAATCACTCAAATTTGGTAAAAATTGTAAAAATATTTTTTTCTTTCTTTTAAATTTTTTCAAAACTAAACCAGTTATGCATATAGGCATATTTTTTTTCTTTGAATTTAGCTGCCTTTTTAAAAGGTTTAACCTATTTTTTTTTTAAACTTTACATTTGACTTTCTTTACTACTAATTAGATTAGAAAAGTTTTTCAGACATTTATTAACCCCTATCTTCTCGCCCCCGTGATATTCTCGGGCTGGAGTGTTCAGTTGTAACGCGCCAATAAAAATAAAAATAATTCATTTCTTTTGCCCGCGAAACATTTTATTTCTCATTTTACACACCAGATGGCAGTACCAGGATATTCCTAAAGTAATTATCGATTGTTTGTTTATTTTAAACTAGATGTTAACACTAATCAAATACGTCTATGAAAAATAGGTGCTTTTTTGACCGTTTTCTTGAAAATTAACCGATGAGTAAGGGGTTACACCTATCTAACTTTTGTAAAAATTACTTTCTGATTCTTTTACTCTTGAAGTGTCTTGCGTATTAGCACTGTCTACTTATCAATGTATGATAGTATAAAAATAAAAGGGATTAGCATTTATAATAACTGTTCTTGGTGAAAAAAATATTCTCAATCTACTTTTTATTGTTGTACAGTAAAATTATATGCTTAATGTTGCCATTTGTGAAGTATCTGGGAAAATAATAATGGTAGCCAGTAGAATTTTCATGAACAATAAATTAGGTAAACCATGCTATAACAAGTATTTTAAGTCTGGAAAATTGTAAATACTTTTCTTTTTTACTTAAAGTCTTCACAATTGAAAACATTTTTCCATAATTTCAGATTGCTCATTTTTTGTATAATGTGTATGCCTGCCCATTAGTGGATGTAGGATTGTAAGAGTTTGATGAGTAAATTTAATATTGTTTTAATTAAATTTTTATGCTAGGAATATTTTCACAATTAGTTTAAGAAATAATATAATTGAATGTCCATGCAATGAAATGCTTCACAATGCTTATTTGTTTATTCACAAACTATCATAAAATGTTGTATGTATTTCAATTAATTACTCTTTTAGTGGTGTGTAGAGATGTTTTTCTATGTTTGGTAAACAGACAGTATTTAAAATTCAAATGATAAGAGTATGATTATATCTTAATATTTTAAAAATACTTTGAACAGGGAAAAATTATATCAATTTAATATTAGAATCAAAATTAGAATGCTTCCTCTGTAACTGACAGGAAAAAAAAAATTATAGTAATATATTTGTTTTATAAATATATATGTTCTTTTTCTATATTTTTTCAAGAAAAAAAAATCAACTAATTTTACAAGAGTTAATTTGCTAAAGTTTTTATGTTTTATAACATCAAAATTTAATTACTATAAAAAGAAAAATGTAATGGATTACTATTTTTTTAAAATACTTGCTAATTTCCTTAAACGTCTAATCTTAATCTGGGTTTTTTTCAAAGTTTTCCTGACCGCTGCAGGTTTTCTTGCTTCAAAAATCTAGTTTTATTCATGCCATTCAATAGGAGTGTTGTGGGTAATATGGAAATTTCTGTACATTTTTATGTAAGTCCTCAGAGCCTTGTACAAACATTAAATTTTTATTAAGAAAAATCTGAAGTTAGTTAACTTTCACCTACCTATCTACCATTTTGTGCCAGATAGCAGGTAAGGAATCAAGTTTTGTTTTCCAGGTATTGTCCTGAACCAGTCCTCCCAGAAATTTAGTTTTGCCTTACACGAATCTTGGTGAATGTATCTTTGCCAAGTAAGTCTCGGCTTTCCTTTGTAAGGTTTTCCATGGGGTTCCCAGTAAGTGCAATGTTAGCAGGAGTATCCCATTTTCAAATGAAGGATGTCTCCTGTCCATGGATTATAATTTTGCCTTTAATAGTAGATCTTTATTTGAAATAGTGTTATGCCAGAAAAATTTTATTTAAAATTTACATAAGGCAAGGGCATTTAAGGATCCTTACTAAACCCACATTTTTGTCTGATAATCAGGTCAAAAGATTAAGTAAATTTTTATTAAAATTGTGGAAGCCCTAAAACGTGGAATAATTTCTAATGTAATAAAAAATGTAAACAATGATTAGGATTTTGTATCATATTTAATAATATAAATAGTTTTAGTTTCAATAAAAATTTTCACTCTTATAATATTATTACTTTTTAACTGTTCCATTAATTTCATGAATTATATTTAAGAATCTATCAATACTAGGCTATTTTTTATCATTTCTTATTGATATGGTTTTGCAATTTGGTTATATTTTTCAGATACATTTGAAGGATTTGATTCTCGAGTTCTTGAGGTAAGATCCATGAAATTATGAATGGAAATATTTTGAAATGAAATAATGATTGATTATAATGTATAACATGAAAGTATTATAATGCTTTAATTTAAATATTTAAGTTATTTTTTCTTGTTTATTTATTAATAAATGAATTATTTAACGAATTATTTAATGAATTATTATTAACTAGGAGGCTTCGCCCCCTGTTCGTTACCGCTCACCAACCCTCGGAACTGCTTTCGCAGTTCATTTCGGATTGCTTCGCAATCCAATGCTCACTTTGCTCGCTCATTGGATACGTTCTTAACGTCTAGCTTTTGTATACTTTTTTGAATACTGAAGTTCCGAAAACTTTTCACTGTAGAAAATTCTAAACCTGTACATTTCAATATTAATTTGAAATTGCAAACAGTTCACATATTTTTCTTAATCACACTATTCTAAATTTCAGTTGTTGAGAAAGGTAACTGTTGTAAGTTTTGTTTCAAAGTCTTTCCCACCAGAGGGCTAAAGCCATGTGTTGTAAAACAATATGAAATAGTAGTCTGCCATTGAACGCCGGATGTAAAGCATCGGCTTTGATGAAGATAATTTTGTATTTTTAATTCTCTGAAGGGCGCCACCCTAATAATATGGAATTTGTGAAATAAATGCAGATATTTTTGATTGTTGATGAAGCCCATCATTTTGTGTTTTCATCGGTGTCAGTGTTTTCACTACAGCGCGAGAACGCGAGAATCACGCATATTTTTTTTCTTTTCTCGCAATAAAAAATTATTACCGCGAGAAATTCGCGCATTCTATAAATCAATTTCAAAATTCGCCAATTTCTCGCATTTCGGAAAAAGCTTCGAATTACGCCGTTTAGAATAAAATCCGTTTCACTTTTCTTCCTGGATCTTACATTATTTTCAACATCTGCCCCATTATCTAGCCTCCCTATTTACCAGTATTGTTCAGAAACTTTTCGAACAACAGAACACAACCACGGAACCCCTTTCAGAACACATTTCTCTGCAACCACGTGTTTACCGTAGGTAAGGTTTCTTCATGTAAGACGTTCAAATTTTTTATGCACTTATGTAAGATGGACAAATACCTTGTAAAGGCAAAATCTTCTATGATGATGCACCAAAAATATTCAATGCTTTAAAAAATAGAAGACGTTAAAATGTATTATAATTAAAGAAATGATTTTTTTTCAAGAGTTTTTGTGTTTTTTTAGTTTTTAGAAATCTCACTTAACTTTTTGAAATCTCACCCTGTTTTTGAGAAAGGGTGAGAAATTCTCACCCATTTTTTTTCTATGATGAAAACACTGGGTGTTCAGAAGCAGAACAACAATAAGTTTTTATTTCATCACAAAAATATAAAATGTATAAAAAACAAAGAAAAGAGTAAGAAAATGAGTATAGACATAGAAAAAGTTAAAATTATAATATAGTATTTGTCAGTTAAAATAAAACTTTTTGTTTAAGTCATTTCTAGCAATTCAAATTTCTCTGAGGCAATTCTAAAGTATAAATTAAGGTAGTATTGTTAGGTTGAAACACAATATTTTTAGTTTTGATGTCAACAATACAATTCAATTTTTCACAAAAACGATTGTTTCCATTGTTAAATTCAATATCAACAATTCAAATTTTTCTGAGGCAAACTCTTAACCTCTAAATATTAGTTTTTTTATGTACACATTTCTAAATGTCAGTATTCAACCACAAAATAACTTAAACTCCTCAAATTTAGCATGAAGTTGTAAAATGTAATGAAAGAGGGTCATAGCAATAATGAAAGTAGAAGTAAAGTTAGTACTGTAAAATTAAAACAATATTTTTAATCAATGAGCCAAGTTCTTCAAGAATCAGTTGTAGAAGTAGGTTGTTTATTTAAAATTTTTATCGAATTTCCTTAAAAACACAATTGTTAATTTGGGCATTTGGTGATACAGCACTTATAGAATTGAAAAATTTGTTACGTCAAGCACTCAGGTATCATAATTTTGATCTAGTTGCGCTTCTATGTCATTTTGATTTATGTTGCTAAGTTAACTTTCAAAAAATTCTATGGCTGGCAACAGCATTTTTATTTTTTAGAATTCGTTATTTTTTCATCGAAATGTTTTTTTAACCTAACAGAATTCTTTGATATATGAAGAAAATAAAGTAAATATTTAAGTGTTGTGAAAAGAATCTTATTTAGTTGTACAAAGTACTTCAGCCAAAATTTGGGAGCCACGTAAGAGAATTATATATATTAGATCAGAAACACATCATTAAAAGGCAGAATGCTTTGGTGTTTTCAAAACGTAAACAAAACAAAGCAAACGTTGCCATCGGCGGAAAAGAAATACAGCCAAAATTTGGGAGCCACGTAAGAGAATTATATATAATAGATTATTATAAATGAATTATTATTAATTTAATTTATACATGTGTTGTGATTTTTTACTCTTTTCTAATTTCTGTATGTTTCCTTAATTATTATTCTATTTTATCTTTTAATACAACTACAACTTAACGTTAATTAATTAAAACTTTACCAATGGAATATTTTCATTACAAAAATTACGCATGAAATTATATAGTGACATTGATTATCAGTATCTTTTAACCTAATCGCAAGGAAGAAAATATAGGATTAAGTTATTAATGTTTATTTATTTTAAAAGAAATTAATTTTATTTTAGGTTTATGCCTAAGGCAGGAAAATAAAATAAAATTTAAAGGGCTTCTTACCCGTATATTTAAATCCATATTTTTTCAACTTTATGTTTAAAGTTATGATCAGTGTAATATTTAATTTCATTAAAGGAAATAAAGATTTTGAATATAGAATTTAATTTATAATAACTTTATTAAATATTAAATGATAGTTAAAGTTATATATATTAAGTTATTATGACTATTAAATTAAGGATTTTTAAAATTACATAAATCTTGTAATAATCATAATTTATGTTTAAAATAATAATTTTTGATTATTGCTTTAATTTTAAAGTTAAATCATACTATAATTTATATAAATAGTACTTATTAAAAAAACAGAGTAGGCAAAGTAAAATGTTTCATAATTTTTTCTTTAAATTATGCTAAATGACATTTATTTGTTTGACCGTATCTTTGCTGACTATATGCAATGTTTAATATAATCTTTTCACTTTTACATAGCAAATTATCAGTTATATTAGCATTTTTATTCTCTTCTGTGCATTTCTTATTCACATATACTTTACATTTTTCCTTAATATAAAAATTTATCTAATTTACTTTATTAGTTTTTCCTTAATGACACATAAATGAAATTACAATTTCTTCTCGGCATTTCATTTTAATAATACATCCTATTTAACTAAAGAGCAATTCTATATTAAATGCCTTAGTGAAAAAAGTAATTTAATTTGATGAAGTTTTTAACAATCTTGGATATATCTTAATCTAAAAACATCGGCCTTAGTATTTTGTTTGTCATTAGCGTTTTTTGGAATAATTATTTTAATCCCTCAAAGTAATAAAGTGGTTTTTTTCTTCTATTTTCTTATACTCATATCTTTCTTTATGAGTATGCCATATACACTCATTCTGTCACCTACTTTTACTTTTTAAGTTTAATAATTTTTGTTATTCCTGAATCTGAAAAGATAAATCATTTATAAAACTTTTATGTTCTGTTATAGTTTAAACCTGTTATGCATATGACTGCTGAAAGAGGGCGTTTCAGACGTTTAAGTGCCATGGTTTGTGTTGGGAATAAAAAAGGACTTGCTGGTATGTTAATTAGCATACTTGCATATATTATTGTTTGGAAAATTAGTGCCATTTCATAATTTTTCACTAAATTGCAATTTTCATAGAATTAAAAATATATTGGGGGTATGCAGATGTATATTGTATCAATTATTTAATTATTCTTCTGATATTTCCTAATCTTTTTTTGGAGTTAATCTTTCCATGTTAGGAAGAAAATTGCAAAGAAGTAACATAGATTTATTAGTTTTTATTTTTTATATTATTTTAAATTTAATCTTCTTTCATGTAACAATAAAAAAGTACAAAGATGTAGCATACATTTTATTAGCTTTTTGTGATCTTTATTTTAAAGACTTATATTTCTCCTTACTCAAATAAAAGTATGAGTCAAAATTAGGAAGAAAAAAAAAGGAGTTTTGGTCATATACTATGAATTTTTCTTGATTGTTTGGTTTCTTGTTTATTAGTTCTAAGCAAATTACCTTTTTGATGCGTAGAATGCTGTTTAAAACTCAAATAAATATTGCAACTATTATGTTGTTCATTTCACCATTGATTAGTTAAACTTGGTTGCACTTTTTTCTTTTTTTTTATATTCTGGCATATGCTTTGAAATTCAACATGTTTGGAAATAAGAAATGCTTTTTTGGATTGCTGCTTTAGTCTTCGTCGGTTATTTATAAAATTACCAAAACAGGGACTCTATTTAACTGTACACTTGCTATCAGTTGGACCTTAAAAAAATTAAGAGAGTAATTTCATTCCTGTAATAATTTTTGAGGGCTTACGTTTGTCAATTGACTCTGTTTTACTACATAGATTATATTATGACTGACATAATAAGTATGCAAAATAAATATTTTCAAATTGGTGATTGTATGTTTTGATTTGAAAAACTTAAAAAGTTGTTGAGGTATGGTGAATATGCAAAACTTAAAATTAACATTAGAGGTTCAAAACTTTGAATCGCTTTCCTGACCAAACTATGGGGATCATATTTCCCAGATTGCGAGTACTTCTTATATTTTGGGGGTCTGAAATCTGAATCTATTAAAAAAAAAGATGTTTATTCAGACATAGTATGTTTTTGTGTCTGATTTCATAACTTAAAATATCGTCTGCTCTAATTAATTACATATTTGAGGTCATCCCCTCAATTCATTAAGAATGAGTCTTAGAACGTGAAGATCTGATCATTAATTCAAAAGTTATTAAAGGTGTTCTTTTTTTTGCACTCTGTATATGTTTTTAATTTTTCTCTTTTATATTAATTTCTGCATTTTCATTTGATTCAATGATTTTTTATGTATTTAATTACAATGAAATAACTCAAAGTTGTTAAGCCATATAAGCAGTTAAAGTTATTCTATGCAGGAACTAAAGTGTTAAATAATATTTCTCTATATTTCAGGATTTGCTGTTGCAAAATCTGTGAATGGGCAATCAGCAGCAAAAGCAGTAAGTAAATAAAGATTTATTATTAAAAATTTAATGTTACTTTAATTTGAAAAGTATGGATTTTAGACAGTCAATTATAATTTTATAATCTTTAATTAGTTTTGTTTTGTTAATGTATATAAGCATTTTTCTATGCATAAGTATGCTATCCATATATTCATACATAACCGACTTTGCCTTGATTATGTTGTGCAAATAAACAGTTTTGAACTATTATAAAATGTTAAATTTCTAAGAAAGCAAGGATAACTAACTATGCATGTTGAGCTAAAATGTTGTTTTTTTTTTAAGAGCTGTAAAAAATGAAGAATTCCAATGTGTTTTATTTTCCCAATAAACTTTTTTTATGTGTCCAGTTTTATTTATGCTCATGTTTAATTTTTCATGAATCATAGTTGTTCTTAAAGATAATGTTAAATAATATAAGTGGAATGAAAAAAATTAATGCTAAATGAAAACTCATTATTTTGTTGAAATGATTTAATTTTAATTAAGTTTATCTTGAACAAAATTAAATTGTGAGAATTCAAATTATACAAAATATTTTAAACTTATGTGGAAAAAGTTTTTGAGGTATAATAAAATTCAGCTTTTATAACTTCAGTTTAATATTGTATTTAATATTATAATTTCAGTATAAATATTTAAAAAAAGTGCACTATATCTTTTATAATCAATGGTTTAAGATGATTTATTTTTAGGCGAAAAATAAAGCTGCTAAAAATTTACGATATATTCAGCTTGACAATAACTCTGGTAAGTTGTTTTGTGTTTTTTGTTTCATAAGTTTCAGACCTGTTTTAATCACAATATAAATTGTTAAATTTGATATTTTTATGTATAATAGAAAATTATTAATTTATTGTTTGAATGAAATAAAGTTGAACAAGAAATGTGAGCTCAAATAAGAAAGTTAACACAGACCATGTAATTATTTTATTCTAACTTTACTATCTGTGAACTATGTTAACTACATAATTTAGTTTAGAAAGTCAGAAGTTTAATTCTAGCCGAAAGCGAAGAATATTTTAGGATATGTGTGTTGGCAAAACTTTTTGGTATTACCACTGACGACAGAAAGGCTCCTGTGTGTTGGCAGGCAGTGTGTCCCCTGATGAAGTACTGTCTTGCTAACACACATATCTTAAAATATTATTCGTTTTCTGCTAGAATTGTATTAGTGACTTTCTAAATTATTAGACTACATAATTTAGTTTTAATTTTATTCCTCTTCTGCAGTTAATATGGTATTATAAATGTGCCCTCTGTTCCTTGATTATAATATTCTTTCTTCATAAGTGAGAACATAGTTTATTTAAGCAAAAATAAAAAGTGTGTAATAGTAAGTGTTTGTTATGTTATTACAAAAGTGCCTCCTGTTCCTTGATTATAATATTCTTTCTTCATAAGTGAGAACATAGTTTATTTAAGCAAAAATAAAAAGTGTGTAATAGTAAGTATTTGTTACCAATACTTATTATTTTTCATTTTTATTATGAGTTACTTCATATGTTAGTATAGTAGACTTCCAATATTTATCCTACCCCTGTATATATATTGACCTTGCCAGATCCTTTAAAAATTGAGTCCACTGTCCTCCAGGGTATCCCAGCTCATAACAAAGTTAAAACAAAATGTTTCCAGCTTAAATGAATCTGAATTCTCACAGTTTGAAGAAGAGAATTTCTATGAATGAAAGAAACTAATTCCATTGATTGCATTATTATTTTTTTTAAGTCAGTTGTTTGAAAATGTTCATGGTATGGCTATGTAAAAGTTAAGAGTGGTAGGAAATATTTATAAATAATGGAATTTTCTACCAAATTGTGTGAATAAAGTGCAATTTAGTTATTACCTTTCCTTAACTTTATTACATTAAAATTTTTAATTAAAATTTAAAACGAAATTGAAGCATAATTTTTATTTATTTTTAACTATTTATTCTAACTAGCCATGTCTTCCAAAAAAGTTTAGAGAATAATTTTATTTTATTAAATATTTATGAGTAAACTTGAAACAGAGTTTAAATTAATTTGTAAATCACCTCCATATAAAAAAAAAAAAAAAAAAAAAAAAAAAAAAACATGGATTATTTTATAACTGACATATTATATATATAAAGCAAGCCCTCTAGAATTACTAATTAAAAACATTATTCCACTTTATTTTTGAACTTTGTTTTGATCTTCATATTGTTTATTTAGATTATCATCTCAGTTGAAAAAAGAGAGAAGAACGAATCTTAATTAAATATCTTACATTAAATTTTTTATGTACTTTATTTTGTTACAATAATTTGACATTATGTTCCAAATTCATGTCAAAATTAGGACCTTCACAGTTGGACTGTGAAAAAATTAACTGTGAAAAATTTTTTTTTTTAAAATTCTTTTTGTTGTAAATTACACGAACTTGTTTAACACCTTTTGAGATTAGTTACAAGCACAAATTCTTTTTTATAATTTCACAAAGAGCAGTACAAGCTCTAAGGTAGCCACATCAAGTTTAAAATGTTATCACAGTTTTAGTTTTGTTACATAAAAACGATTACATAAAAACCATATTTCATTTGCATTAATATTCAGTAATTGCTTTTTTATTTTATTATCTTCACTAAAAAATTTAGTTACTGTATTTCTCTTCTGCATTAGTAACTGTATTTCTTTTCAAATTTAGTAATCACATATCTTTCTTTTGACCATAAAAATTGTGTTTCATTTGCATTAGTATTCTATAGCTATATTTCCTTTACTGTCTTCATTAAAAGCTCTTGTAACTATTTCTTTTCTGCACATATTGTTTTTATTTCAGGTGAGAGTTAAATTCATTATTATATGATGTTATTTTTAGTTGACAATTTTACTATTTATTCACTTTTTTTAAAAATTTGGCAAATTTCATTAATTTACAGTTTTTAAATTTTTTAAAAATTATTATAGTAATGCACGATTTTTTCACTCAATTTGGAGCTGTGAGGATTTTTGTGAAGAAGAAACCTGAAGGTGAGTTACCATAAAAATTCAAAGTATTTTTATTGAACTTGATTGTTTTGAAGTCTTTACAGCAGGGTTGGCAAGGTTTAGGACAGAGTGGATTAATCCACGGTTTAAACCGTCCTGTCCAAAACCCCTTTGTCCAAAACTGTCCAAAACCCTTTTACTCAAATTATGTCACAATTTTAACTGAACAATATTTAAGACGTAAAATAAATATAGAACTAATAACATGTTGATAATTAAATATACTAGAGAATATTTGTTTTTAAAAGTATAATGTCTTATTAATATTGTTTGAGTCTTCAATTTAAACAAAGGAAGATTAATCAGTAATCAAGTTCAATTGGTCCTCTAATTCAATAGTACATAACTGAAGTTTGGCCTTGCCATACAGGTTAAAATATTAGGGACTAAGTGCTTGGTTCGTCATAAACAGGTTTATTTATCTATTGTACTATTCAAGAATACTTTTATTTCATTTATGTTCAATTCTTTTAGCATAGTGGTGATACATCACCAGTGTCAGTAACTGAAACTGATGTTATGCCCTTCAAAACTGTTAATACATTATTCAGTTATTTTGTATTTTCAATTTAAACTAATATATTTATATTCAAAAACAATTTTTTTTTAAAAAGATGTCTGTTTTATCATTCTGTGATGCAGAAATTATAGCATTTTTTTAAAAAAATATTGCGAAAAATAAAAGGTTAATTTTTGAACAAATTTAGTATTTTTTTTTTAAGAAAAACTATTATTTTTTAAAATTGCCATGTTTATCATTATGCAAAAATATTATTTATCAGTATTAAAAGCATATTTATATTTAAAGGATTAGGTATTCACTTTTGTTGTTCAATGAATTGTGGAGCTTCAAAAATTATAAGCCTTTTCCTATTATATTATATTATTTTCTTGTAATAAGGTATAGTAAATAGTATAAAAAATATCAAATATTTATTGATACATGTAATTATTATGTGTACAATGGTTACACCTATAGAATTTTTAACTTTTACCAAAGTTCAAGGTTTAGGTCACTTTAGGACAGTTTAACTCAGTTTAGGACAGTTTTACCCAGTTTAAGACGGTAAAACCCACGTTTCCTGTCCAAAACCAGTTTTGGACGTCCAAAACCCCAACCCTGCTTTACAGTGTTTAAAATTGTTTTTCCCAACCTTATTTCATTATGTTTCACTTAATATTTTGTTTTGTTTATGTATCATTTATATATTGTATCATCGTAATAGTATATTATGTATTCATACTCTACATAAATTCTGTTCAACAATTGAATTATCTAAAAAAAGCCAAAATGACAACTTGTTCAGAATGTAAATCAAACTGCTATTGCACTTCTTTTTTATAATCAAATTGTTGTTTATGAGACATGGGTTCTGTGAAGCATTGGATTTAAATATTAAAATTGTTTCGTGCCATTACAGCTTGTAAATTTTTTTCAAGAAATAAAAGAGAGCTGCAGCGTGATTGTTTTATGAAACTTAAGCTGTTCTAATCATTTATTTCATTTTTTAGAGTTATAAAAAATTAAATTTTAAACATTGGTTGAGCTGCAAGTTTTTCTAAATGAAATAAAACAGTACAAATTATCGTAAAATTATTATTTGTTCCACAGATTTCTATGGATTACTAATTCACATTTAATAATAGTCACAGACTATTTATATAAAAATGTATTACGGTGGTGTATTTTTATGTAAATAAATTTCTGCAATCGCTGTTAATAATTACAATGTAACTTATCTTAAAATAGCTATATAGTTTGCAAAACGCTCAATATTTTACACAGTTGAAAATTTTGAAAATAGTTTTATTAAAACAACATAGTGTATCTAAACTCTGTTGTTTCAATGTATTAAAATGCTGAGCTTGTTTTCATTCCTGTTGTATGCATTTTCATTTTTTTCAACAATTTACATGTTTGTAGGTTATGGTTTATGTACACATAGAGTTCTAAGAGCAATCTGTGAAATGGTTGGAATTAAAGATTTGTGGGCCAAAGTTGAAGGTCCGACTGACAACTATCAATGTTTGGTAAAAGCTTTCTTCATTGGTCTTATGGGACAGGTAAATAAAAAATTTATTTTCTCCAATTTTATACTTCTTACTGACGTAATTTACTATCATTACTCTTTTAAGATTAAAAAGAAAAAAAAAGTTTGAAAATTTCTTTTCACATAAAATACTATATATCCTGT
Organism: Parasteatoda tepidariorum; assembly: GCF_982258835.1. Lineage (NCBI taxonomy): Eukaryota > Metazoa > Arthropoda > Arachnida > Araneae > Theridiidae > Parasteatoda > Parasteatoda tepidariorum. The sequence goes on along the minus strand of NC_141760.1, from coordinate 39,665,580 downwards.
TTGGGAATTTGAATTAATATTGCTCAGTGATCAAAAAAGGTTAATTGTATTATAATACAAAATATATAGTATAGTATAATACAAAATTTAAAGTATGGTACAAAAATGAATGAAAAAAAAAATGCTTTTAAATTACATTTGTAGCCTTTTGATAATAGTATTTTAAAATATAAGGAAGTAATATCTGCTAAAGAGTTCTAACTCCTTCTTAACAAGGCATCCCTATATAATATTTTTAAAGTTTTCAAATAGTTAGGTCTGTTATTTTTAGTTTTGTTACTTGTTTAAATCTTATTAAATCATATTAAAGAAGCACTGCTGCTTTTAATTTTTGCCTTTAACTTAGAATTACAATCAAAGTCTAAAACCTAAACAGTGAATACTAAGAAAGGGTGATAAATGTATATTTTGATTCTTCTCCATTTTGATTCATCTGATTTTTCTTCAAATAAGAAGGGTTTGATAATAATGAATAACAAAATGGTTTAATGTCATTATTCTTTCATGTTATATCGAAATATAAGGGGAGATTTACAAATTTTTCATAGGTTAAAAATAAAATCTCTTGCTCCAGATGCATTTATATATTATATTTCATTATAAAACTCTAATTCAGTATTATTTTCAAAAATTTTGTACATTATAATATTCCAAAGTAATGTGAATATGACTTTTAATTAAAATTATAATTTAAAACTAAATGCATATTCCTCATTCCTCAAATCTATTATTATAATTTTTTATTTGGTATGTTGACATCCTTCTTAATTTGAAATATTGTTTCATTATACTTTTCAGAAAACTCCCCAACTACTAGCTGAAGAAAAAGGCTTACACTTAGTTGAAATGCGCAAGGACAGGGATTATTTTCCAGTTGTGATAGCTTCACCATCCAAGTGCCGTACCGAAAAGGATTTTGGGCCAACAGAGCTATTAGACTATACACTTCATTTACATAATAATAAAGTGGAAGCTGAACGTAAACCGTTTCAACCCTTTTATGTCAATTTCCATAGTTATATTAAAGAAATGAAAGATCGAGAAAGGCAACGAAATCAGCGTGACGTTAGAATACATCTTTTGGCTAAATATGGTGCTCTGAAAAGTTTTATTACAATAAAAAAGGAAGAAGAAGCTAAACAAAAATTAAATGAGCAAGTTGAAGAATAATGCATTTTTCTATTTACTGTAAATTTGCAAATTAGATTTGTAAAAATCCATTTGGATTTGTACAATAAAATTGTTTCAAATTACATTTTGAAATGTCAGTTATTATAGCAATAGCGTCATAAAGGTAGCAATGCTGTGAGCTTAAAAATAAAATTACCTTGGCCTTTAATATATATTCGTTAGAAAAAGTCAAATCCATTTTAATTTCTTGATGAACTTAAAGGTGTTTCAAATAATCTAAAAGCTTTTTTTTTTTTTTGTTGAAATTAAAGATGTTTTTATATTCTCAGTCCCTGTTTACTAAGCTCACAGATTTATTAAATTTTGATCATATATTTGTTTCATTTTTCCTTATTTAAATATTAATTAGTAACACCTGAAGTGTACATTTTTTATTTCATTTTTTTGTTAAGGCGCCTAACGATATAAAATAGTTGCTGCCATTACCGGATACCCTGTTTATAATACATTTGATATTAATAAAAAAAGGTTATTATCTGTGACTGATCACGCAGTTGCTGTAAATTTTAATAAACGATTACTGATAGACAATGTTACTGATTGTTGAATTATTTGTAGTTGGAAGGAAAAAAAGAAAATAATTTGTGCAATGCCCAGAAAGAAAAAAGAAGATCACAATGATTAACTTTTGTTTTAATTATTGAATTTTTATGAACTAAGCAGGGGTCTGTCCAGAAATTTTGTGAAAGGTCCGTTTTTGTAAAATTGTGAAAATATTACTCGTAATTTGTGAATATAAAATAAACGTTAAGTCACATTCTTTCAACCAGGGTCTGCTTTTGTGAATTTGTGCATATAGGGTCCGTTATTGCAAAAAAACTTTTTCAAGGAGTTTTTAAATTGTAAAGACATACGACATACAAGATTATGCTCAACACTGTAAAATTATAATTTAAAAAATTAAATTTTAAAATAGAAGTAGCAATTGCTGCTACTATTTTAGAGATGCAACGTACAAATATTTGGTATTTAGCCTATACTGCTGAACACAGAATATTCATTTCGGACGAATAAAGGAAGGAGATTCCGCCGAAAACAAAACTTAGTTCGTTTGAATTTGTCTTTCTTCCCCCTATTAAAAGATAAATTATTTTGTGAAGGGTCCGTTTTTATGTTAAAATATTTTGTGAAGGGTCCGTTTTTATGAAAAGATATTTTGTGAAGGGTCCGTTAAGAAACCCAAATTTCTTCTAAACAGACCCCTGCTAAGTGTCAATTTTTTTGGTTCACAAGGATAACCTTTTGTAATATGATGGCTGAGTGGCTCTGATAGATGAAAAGACCTACATTACTTTGTATAAACTTGCTTTTTTTTTTTTTTTAACTGATTTCAATATTTGACCATCAAAATTCCTTTTGTATTTTGTCATTAAAAAAAAAATTTTTTTTAATGGAATTATCTTTAGATAAACGAATTTTTTAATTGTGTGTAAAAAGTTTTCCATTTGCTTTAAAACTTTCCGAGTTTTAATGACAAAAGGTAGAGTTAACATTAATGGGTAACATTATTTTCTTGTAATTCAAAGAGAACAGTTATTTTCTTGCTCCAAGATGCTTACATTATCTTATTCATCAAAGTTATTAAAATAGTTTCACTAATCTCTAAATTTCAAAATCTAGGAAAAGTCTTCTACTGTTATGTAAAGAAATTTCTGAAGATTGATGCAGATTTTTAAACGGCAAAATGTCTGGTCTTCAGAAATACAAAGTGTACCTACTAAGTGTTAGCTTGCTCCAATGCATAAATTTAGATGTACATACATTTTCTTTCATAATTTGTGATGATTTTTACATTTTGGTATAACTATAGTGCAGGGTTGGCCAAGCTCCTTAATAGTCGAGCCATTTTTCAAAATTCTAAATTTTTTGTGAGTCACAATTAAATGCATATTAAAAAAGTAAGCAAAAAAGGTATGAAAAAAAATTTTTTTTTTACCGAAATTATATTTATTGAAAACATATAAATAAAAGTACAAAATATGCGTATTGAATTTAAGTATTGAAAATTAAACCCATTTATTTTATTTCTCTTGATAATTCTTTAAAATTTGGTGAATAATTGGTGACAGCACTTCTCAGTAATTCTTTGAGATGCTGGTTAGTTAATGCTGATCGGTATTTGGATTTCACGAATTTTAAAGTGGAATAAAATGATTCACTTAAGTATGTTGCTCCGAATATTGAAATAATTCGACAAGCAATCTTTTTTAATTCAGGATACCTCGATTCTGGTACAAATTTCCAAAATTCAGTAATCGACGTCGACTTATATTTTAATTGTAGAGCTTGATCTTCTTGCATTTCTATTAATTCTAATTCTCCAGATGCTTTTTGGGTCATAATTATATTGGAAATGGAAAACTCACATTGAATTATGTTAATTACAAATGGATTCAGAAAAAAATCAAGAGATGATTTAAAATATTTCAAGTCTAGAAATCTATTTTGGAATTCCGTCAATATTTCTTCTATCTTTTTTATATACTCGTTGAGGTTTTCTAGTTTAATATTGAAATAAATTTTTTTAATTCGAGGAAAGTGACAAAATGTTTTATTTTTAATGTCCTTTTGAAAAAGTTGTAATTTAGTTTGAAAACAAAATATACACTGTGAGAGATCAGATATTTTATCTTTCCCCTGCAATTGTAATTCAGTGTTTGCGCATGTTCCATGACATCAGTTAAAAACATTAAGTCTTGTAACCACTCGTCATCGTCTAATTCTGAATAGATTATTTCCTTTTAGAAATGCAGTTATCGGATCAAGCAAATCTACAACACAATTTAATACGTTGTAGCTAGATAACCATCTAACAATACAAAAGAAATTAATGTCATTTGGAAGTTCTTCGTCCTTTAATTCTTTAAGGAAATTTTTGAATTGTCGATGATTTTTTGCATTGCGAATGTAATTAACAATGTGTAACACTGTTTTCATAATATCAGGATATTTTAAATATTTTGTTACGAGAATTATGCAGTGAATCGGTATGAATTGTGGAATTTGAGAATCATCTCTTAATTTTTTTTTTACCCAGCATTGCTGGAGCTCCATCAGTTGCAATGCTTACAAGTTTATTAAGAAGTACATCAAAAATTTTCATTGTGGAATCTAATGCATTTTTAATATCTACACCACGGGTTGACTCTTGAAGTGCTATTAAAACTAATAATTCTTCTGTAACAACGAAGTCAGGTGAAACAAAACGTATAAAAACTGCCAATTGCGGAAGATCTGTGATATCTGTAGATTCGTCAAGGAACGATGATAATTTTGTTAAAATATAATAGCACAAAAATGAAAAGGGAACTCGGATACATTTATCGAGAGCCACAAATAATCCTTCAAAGAGCCGCAGGTTGGCCACCCCTGCTATAGTGTATTATAAAGTAATTTTAATAGGTTCTTACAGTTGTACAAAGTTCTCTGCAGTCATTTTGAAAGAATTGAACTAGAGTTTAAAAGTTTTAGCTAGATTAAAAATCGTTAAATTCGGCTGAAAAGCATATAATTAGTATTCAGATCCAAAAAATATAAAATAATTAAATCTATAATAAGAAGCATTAACTTTATTGCTTTCACATTAAAAACTCTGGAAATCGGCAAAGCTATTAATATGTGCGCGATTAATCAAAAATAATAATTTCGCCATTGATTATATTTTGCTTTGTTTATTCTTTTTTTAGTAAGTAAATCATTCCACTGATTGGTTGAATTGCTTGGTGAAGTCCGATTCAGGCATAACTGTAATGTTTGAGATGGTGGATGGATGACGATTCGTTTAATTTTTTTTGACACAGTAATTTCATGTTTGTTTGGTTTCAAAATTTAATTTATGTGCCGAAAATGAGCATGATATTTATTTGAAAATATACCTTTATTTTCATTGTAGTTTAGGTAAGGTATATTAACTTTTTTAATTTTTGTATTTTTATATTACTAGTGACGTGGTTATAATTAATAATTGTTATTTATCTAAATAATTTGTCTTGATAATAACTTTTATTCTCTATACTAACATTTTCCCAGGATCCCTTAACTAATGTTTTCTGAAAGCTAAGTTCAACTGCCTGATATTCCTTACACTGTTTTTTTAAGGTTAGAACGGTACTAACCTCACCAATTGAAATGGAACTATTTTCTATAACAAAGGTTGCTGAACCACTACTTTAAAAGTAAATTTAATAAAGAATTTCAATATGCCTTCACTTGCATTTCTAATAGTGTGCAAAAAGTTTAAATCCAATTATTATGTGACAACGATAGTGTGAATATACATTGCACGCGTATTAACAAAACTTTTCATATCGTGTTTGAAAATAATTTTTCATTTATCGTGAGTGCACGAATTTAGAAAAGGACTGCACTATTAAAGTTACATCATCTCTATCGAAAAGGCATTAATATCATTCTTTATCATTTATTTAAATCAGATTCAAACAGAAATGCCAAGTAGATATAATAGTTTTTAAATATTATATCTTTAAAAATGTTTTCTTTTATAAGTAAGAAAATAATTGAAATCTGGAAACATAATTAACTAAATAGTTATTACAATCTGACATTACCTTAATCGCAATTTTAGTTATTTTTAAATTTTTATAACATATTTTTATTAAAGTTATCACGAGGATACATATATATTAAATTGGATAATATTTATTATGTATGATTCTTTTTACTAAAGTAGCAACATCAAATGAATAATTTATTACTCATTTGCATGACTCATTTATTTCTCAGGCATAATAAAATTAAAAGTCATATATATGCGAAATTTTTGCTTGTTTTGAACATTAAATTATACATTATAAAATAATAAAAAACGGCAAGGTAGGTTCAGTTCTATTTTTAAAAAAATGGAAGAAAAGGCTATTTTAAATAATGTGTAAGGGACTTATGAAAATCATGAAAAAGGCGACTAATTACATTGTCTAGTTTCGGTAAAGCATTCTCCATAAAATATAAAATTTTATTAATTCGTATTTTCCGTTCACATTTTTTGTTCATTAAATAATAACGAAATTTATTTGTCTATTTATGGTCATGTTTTATACAGACACATTATTTCGTAGATCTGATATAATCAGAGGAAAAGTAATATTTGTTTGAAACAAAGGTAAAATTTTTATCTCTCTTTATACACATATTTAAAAGTTGCATGTACTTAAAATAACTCGAGCACCAATTTAGATCTTCTTTTTTTTCCTTTCTGTTTGAGTTTTTAAATTTTTATTGAGAAGTTTATGAATAGCCGTTACTTGCAATGTTTAATAACCCTGGAATATTTAATCGTGGTTACCCCTCCCCCATATTTTAAGAATCTGAATCCGTTGGAACGAGGGACACCTTTTCAGAAAAAGTACGTTTTTTGTGTCTTATTTCGTACTTTTAAATATAATCTGCACTTATTATTCAATATATTTTATGTAAGGTCCTCAAACCATTTAAATTGAGTCTTATAACGTAGAAATCCGATCATTAGATCAAAAGTTATTCATATTGTCCCCTTTTAATTTTACGCAATGCACACTATCCTTTAAGATTGAAAAAAAATTCTTTGTAGCTCAGAATGAAAAATATCATAAATTCCACAATTAGTAATTCTTTAATTACGAAGCAAATTTAATTTTTTTTTTTTTACTGTTTTGTCTATTGGGTGTTAATATGTATCTTTTCTTAAAACCTTACAGTTTAAAGGCCTTAGTTTACTATCAGATCGGGAGAGGTACTAACACATAAATATTTTGTTTTATTAAAGGTATATTGATTTGTGATTTTAGAAGTTTGCATGCACATTTTAGCATATTTGTAAGTATACTTGAAATTAGTGAGAAAATGGTAATCATACAATGTATTTCTGCGAGTTGTAAACAATCAAGAATGAAATTTTATTGTTCTCTTACCATATTACTTGCCGAAGTTTCCGAAATTTTGATAATATATCTATAGATTTAATGCGACAAGCTATTAATTTTTGAATATACTAAACACAAAGGCTATTTCTTTAATAATTACCGAAGTCATCAATTGCAAATGCAAAACAAACCTTTCGCTTAAGTTTTTTTTTAAAGATTTTTAATAACATGAAAGTACAAGAGCCGCAGTAGCTCAGGGGATAGAGTGTTCGCCCACCAATCAGGTGGACCAGGTTCGAATACCAGCTGTTGATGGTTGATACGAGTCCTGCTTCCGACTCACACTGACCACAGTGTTCATGTGAAATATCCTCGATTGTGGGTTAGCCTTGTATTTATGAAATGCCACCTCATATTTATGAAATTATTTTTACCTTATATTTATGAAATTATGTTTATGTATTTGAGCGGTTGATTATTTTAAATTATTACTTTGTCTATCCACAAAATCATTCCAGCAATTTTAATAAACATATATTTTTTATTTCTTTTATAGGATAAAAAAATATGAGGAAAATAAGCCTTTTAAAAAGGACATTATTTTAAAGGAACATACTTCTCTCATTCAATAAGCAGTAAAAGAAAAAGAAAAATGAATCAGACATGTATAATAACCGATCACAAATATGGAAGAAAAATCAAAACGGAAAAGCAAGTTTTAAGCAATGTATATGCTTTATCGAGAATTCTAGATACGGACAATAGATGCATTAAAATCATGTGGATTTCCATAACTGCAATTGCGATTGCAGCATCGATGTTCCAATTTATGCGTTTTACAAGAAATTTCTTTTCCTATCCTACAGTAACAAGTTTATTGCATAAAATCGAAGACAAGAACCAATATCCTTCAGTTACAATTTGCAATTTAAATCGCATAAAAAGGACATTTGATAATTGTTTAAAACTTGCCTTACCACGGGTTGTTTGTTATGGAAACAGGGTATTCTTCAATGGGTCTTACTTAATTTTGTCTGAAAGAAGAAATTTCTTCTCTTGCAAAAGAAAACAGAAAAGCACAAATAGCAAAGAGAAAAACATAATCATGGATTTATTAACGAAATTTTCAAAATTAGGCTTAAGTGAGAGGAAGAGTTTAGGTTCCAAAGCTGAGACATTTATAGCCCATTGTACTTTTAGAGGACAACGATGTAATTGGAAAGATTTTACCTTAACGCATAGTTTGCAATACGGTAATTGTTTTACATTCAACAGTTCAAAGCACTTTTACAGCAATGAAGTAAATAAATCATACGGATATAAAAAAGGCTTAGAAATTATTCTTAATTTAGAAACTGTGAATTACCTACCTCTGTTATCGGCAAGTGTTGGCGCTAAGGTGATAATTCACGACTCGTTTGAGGAACCGAATATTGAAGATAAAGGTTTCTTCATAAGTCCTGGATTTCAAACTTCTGTATCTTTAAGAAAAACAGTAGTTGAGCGTCTACCATCTCCATTTAAAGATCAATGCAAGAATTATAAATCTGAGTTTACGACTCAAAGCGACTGCATCCGTCGATGTATTCAAAAAGAAAGCTATCGGGAATGTGGCTGCATTGACCCTGGCATTGAAACAAAGTCAACAGGTTTTAGAATATGCAACTTGACAAACAGTTTTCAAATGTGTTGCTTGGATAATGTTATTGAAAATATGGCAATCCATGGACCGATTTGTCCATGTCCGTTACCTTGTTTGTCAACGAAATATGAGGAGGTAGTTACAAGAACAAAATGGCCTTCTCAAAAATATTTTTATGAATATCAAATTCACCAGCTAAATTTAACGGATTTTCAAACACACATAGAAACGTTTAAATGGTTTCATACATTTCTTGATATATATTCCGATAATTACGAGATGGATTTTATCAAACAAGAAAGTATGTTTGAAAGTTCGGAACTATACAGTTGTTTGGGAGGGAACCTTGGTCTTTTTTTGGGCATATCGTTTGCCGTGGTTTTTGAAATTGTTGAGTTTGTGATTGTTATACTTAATAACTTTGTGAGACAATTCTAGTTATGTTTGAGAGTTCTGAAATACTAAGTTAATAGAAAGGATACCTTGACTTTTTCTGTATACCATTTGAGTTAGTTTCCGAAAGTTTTGAAATTGTCTTTACAAAATCTATGAAGTTTACGAGACAGCTTTTATTAAACAAAAATAATGTTTGAATAGTCTGAATTTGTTTGTGTATGTGGGGGGGGGGGGATAATTTTGCATTTTTTAAAAAAGTGATGATTTGCCATTGTTTTCGAAAGTGTTGAATTTGTCAATTATTACTTATGAAGTTTATGAGACAGCTCTAATCAAACATACGAGCCTCTTTGATGGAGGTTTTGAATTATTCAGTTATTTGAGCGGAAACTTTGGTCCTATTTTGGGTACTAGTTTTCAAAATTGTTGAATATGTCATTGTGAAAAGCATACGAGAAAAATCTGATCAAACAAGAAAGTTCGTTTTGATTTCTGAACTATCAAGCTGTCTGGGAGAAAAACTTGACTAATTTATGGTATATCACTTAGGGAAGTTTTTGAAAATGTTGTATGTGTCAATGAAAACGTACTATCCTTGAAAAACAATTATGCCAATTTAAAAAGTTATTTAAGCGTGTTCTTTAAATGAAGTGGTTGAAAATCCATGGACTAACTTCCTAGCAAAGCATGTGAGAGAGTTTAATAACAAAATGGCTATATGATGAATATTTCTGATAGTATTAGAATTGTATCCAATTTGAACAATTATACAAAATTTGCATTATGGAGAGCAGTTGTATCTCTTTCCATTGATTTGTCTGTTTAAAAGTGTGCGTGCACGATTTGATATGCATCTTGAAACTTGCGGGACATTGGTAAACAAAAAAGAAAGTTTTTTTGAAAGTTGTAAACATTTCAGAATGAAACTTAATTCTTTTCTGACCATATTTATTACCGAAGCTTTGCTATTATCTACAGTTCTACAGACTGCCTCACATTTTTAAATTATAAAATTTTTCATACATTAAAAACATAAGGGCCATTTCTAGAATAATTACCAAGCTCATGAACCGCTTGCTTTATAGATCAATTTTAGCATTTTTTTTTAAAGATTTTAGTTTTAGATTAAGAGAAGCAATATTTATGTGGAATTTACAGGAATGTTACCATAGATGATGAATGACACCATAGATGATGAATGATATCATACCATAGATGAAGATTGCTATTGTTGATACTACTTTCACCTCATTGGTTACCCGGATGTGATCTGAACACGTTAACGTGGTTACCCGGATGTGATCTGAACACGTTAACCTGGTTACCCGGATGTGATCTGAACACGTTAACTTCGACAGAAATGCCCACTTCGATTTGAACTCGCCTGTTTCGATTGTTGGTCAACTTTGAACAATTGACTTGCTACTTGTAATAGGGACGCTGTCCACCTCCTCTCGCTGTTGCTATTCAGTCTCTATCACACACAACGTCGATCTGCATACATTTGACTGCTAATGGCAACACAGGAGCAACCATGATCGTAAAATTAATACAGCTCTCACGATCAACACTCAAAGTCTGGTGATCTTAATAAATTTCCCCCAGCTTCTTCTCACATAACAGCAATGAATAAACAAGTGGTATCCATACATCGAATTCTATCACAGATAAAAATTCTGGTGGGGGAGTATTGTAGCGTAGCGTGTCTGCAACTGCAAGTATTCAAATCCTATTCACTAGTATGCAAGATATATTAACTCGATTCTATGTTGGGGTAACTTGTCATAGAAGAAGATTGATACTGTCGATATTACTTTCACCATTATCTATCTCTTTTCAATATAACATAATCGTATTAAAATCGTATTTACATATTAAATATTTGTTATTGTATTTATCCAAATAAAGGAAGTATTTCAATCGAATTTAGATTTTTTTGTTGTTGTTGACAACAGCACATTTTATAAACGTTAAATTATATTTTAATTGTATTTTAAAATTAGTGTTTACCATAACTGACTTCTTTTTTATGTTCCTTGATTGGTAAATAAAAATGTCTTTTAATTTCAAAAATTAAATATTTATTTTGAGATAGTGGGGATAAGACTGCAAAGTACAACGATCACCGTGACATCCAGTTGTTGGTCATGGATGTTATATGGCAATGTGGTCAGCGTTAATTTCCAGCCGATTTTATTTTCCTGACAAGTTGGTATCCGTTGTTCTCAAGCTGGGAGTACTGGGATGCTGAGGGACGTTATAATGCTGTAGAAACTGTTTATGAAAATTATCTATCAACTACATATATTTGAAACTTAAAGTATAATTTTTTTTAAATATTTCGAGATTAAGCTGGTTTGAAATGATGCTAACAGATCAAATTATCAAATTGTTATCAAATTGCTAACAGATTATAGCAGGATTACTTTCTATCTCTGATTCAGTAGCTAATACCGCCGTAATTTGTTTGTATTTTAATAATTTTTTTAAAAAAAAGTTGTTCCGGTTCTGAAAATTCATCGTTTATTCTTAGTTTATTTATGGCGTCTTTCTTCCACACTATAAAGTCCTGTGGTCCCAAAACTGCAAATTGTAGTTAGAGTATTTTTGAATATTTTTTTGTTCACATTTTGCACGAGATTATTGCCAAGAATGTACTATTTTGGGAGATTGTATCAATCGATCAATAGCTGAAATTAGTGGTTGGAAAAACTACATTAATTTTTAAACTAACTACTTAATTACAAATGTAGTTAACTACAACTGAAACTACTTTTGAAATGTTGTCATAGTTTTAGACGACGAACATTGCTGGAGAACTAAATTTGTACCATTTTCAAAATAATTGATTTTTTTCTTCATGTTTGCATGAGCAAGTTAGTTAATCTAAACCCTATTTAATGAATTTTGTTAATTTGGATTAAACATTTTAATACTTTCTCGATGGAGAATAATAAGTTATTACTAAGTGATAGCAAATGTTTGAAAAGTTTGCAAGTTTGTTAAGTGTTTAATGTTCTTTTATTTCCTTTAAGAGACAAAATACATCGAGGATTACAGATTAAACATCTTCCATTATAATGAAATATCAACAACGTTTCATGAGTGTACATTTGTATTTGAAAGTGTGACCCAAGTGATAAGTTAGCTATTATTCGTCATGACTAGTAGAAATTGGTTATTCTAAATACGGAATTCTTGTTAACGCTCGGCAGCAGGACATTCTAATTGCGTTCACTGGTTGACCCTTGAAGATTCTAAAAAACAACTGCATTGGATCGTTCTTTCTTAACTAAAATAATGTTAAAAGTAATTGCCAAAAATCACTACCAGTTTTTTTTTTGTAGTTTTTTTTGTTTTGTTCTTGTATCGCACTATTCTCTACACCAGTGTTTCCCGAACTTATGACTTTTGTGTACCCTTTCTAAATTTTTCGTAACGCTGTGTACCACTCATAAAAAATGAATGTATTTTTTACTATAAGAAAATTACACAAAAGTTAAAAATCACAATTGGCCGTTGACACCATTCATTATTTACTGTTAACTCCTCAAAAAATTGCCAATAGAAAAATACCTAATTGTACATTTTCATGGCTATCTTTGTTTTTAAATACAAGTTTTTGAAATTTTCGTTTGTTGCAAGATATTTTGCATTAGAACGCGTATCCCCGCTAAACTGTTCCCGTACCCCTGGGGGTACGCGTACCGCGTACCACACTTTGGGAAACACTACTCTACACTACAAACTACGAGAAAAAGTAACTACTAGAGTAAAATCGCCACATGTAGCGTCTTACTTTCAACAACTGGTTGAAAAATATATTTTGTGTAAAGCGGAATAAAAACACTTTGAAAAGCTCAAAATTTAAGATACAGTTTCATTATCCGTATTCCTCCTTGCAGTTTTCTAGTTATCAAACTTACTACACATTTATCTTATCGATAAATAAATAAATAAATAAATAAATATAAAATAATAAAGAAGATTTCATCACATCTAGCTAAGGATGCGGTGCTTTTTAACTCCAAAGTCTTGGAAAAAAAATTCTTCGCATTATATCTATTGATTCTGATTGAGACATATTTGATATCGTAGCTTTAACTTAAAAAATAATAATTCTACAAAAAAATTTTAAATTGCAATTAGATAACAGACAAATATGATCATTTTTAGCTTGTTTAAATTTATGTCATCACATTCTCTTGGATAATTTAATATCTTTGTATTTAAATATTTATGAAATAATTAGGTTACCTTTTATAAATCGATGAAATACACTGCTTGGCAGTTGCTAAGGAACAGTTGCATTTTTCGGAATAATTGATTATAGATAATGATGGAAGAAATGAAACCAAATACATATTTAGTGGAGACAATAGTAAAAGAAAACAAAATATTTAATTCTAAATTGACGAAACTATCTTTGAATGAATCGCTCTTAAAAGCAGCAGAATTTTCAAAAGAAAGAATAAATATAGCAATAAAGAAAACGAAGGAACCACTAGGATATGAACTAAAACTGGTATTAAATAAATTAATAATTAATTAATTAGTGGAGACAATGTGATTTATTACAATGCAAAATGATACAAATATTGTCACGTCGAAAAATAAGAAATTAAATATAGAAAATATGCTCCTTAGACGATTTCCAAGCAGTCACGTAAAATTGTTCTCCTTGCCAGAATGAAATAGTTATGCGTATTTCAGTAACATGCATGATTACCTCGGACACTAATGCATGTTTTGCATCTGTTATTTATGCTGTCTTCTAAATTATCGGGTTGTTCTTGGGGGATATTGTGGCACTTCTCTCTCAAGGCGGTTATCAGCTCTTATACAGTTTCGGGAGAGCGTGTTCTTTGTGAAACAAGCCTGTAAAAGATATCTTAAGCAGGCCTTATAAGATTCAAGTCTGGGGAGTGCGCAGGCCATTCCATACGAATAATACCTTCACTTTCTAGTGTGTTTAATACCTCAGCACTTTTGTGTAGCTGCGCTTCGTTGTTTACAAACAGAAATTCTGGTCCTACTTGTTGGTGTGGTTTGTTACTCCTCTGAATACATTAAATTAACAGATTTAAGTTTCGGTTGTGTGTTGGCAACAGATATTTTATTTTTAGATAACGTAAGTGACGTCATCCGTGCATATCATTATGGAATCTGTATATAAGACGCATTGTTGTAAGCATGTGTGTCTTCACTGTCAATTCACTATGTTGTTGTTTCTGGTGATGATGTACCATATTTTGTTAAGCTGTATTTAAAGTTAATATTTTCAGTTGTATGCTGTATCGAGATGGTACTGTATGTAATAAAAAAATGTTTAAATCTTCAAGTTTCTTTATATGAATTAACACTTTCACTCACTACTGTGCTTGCTCTGCTAACGCATCAACACTACCACACCCCTAAAAAGACAAACACGATCCAGAATAATATTTCTTCAATGCTGCAGGGATGTAGCACTTCACGTTCAAAGATGTTAAGCGGTGTTCTAAATATATCAAAGAGATTATAAAATTAATTTAACTAAATTTAAAACAGTTTTTTTTTTTCAGAATCATTAAGATTTACTTTTATGAACCAAATATTTTCAAATATTTTACTGTAATAAAACTGTACCCCATGAAACTAATTTGTTTTAAAGGAAGCAGCAATTAAAAAATTTCATCATTTTTCTTCTTGTTGTTCTCTATTATTAAATAACTTGGCTAGAACAAAACTTCACTTCCAGCATCAGTACTCGGCATCCTATTTATATAGAATATTGTTTAGTTACCTCGCTCGGTTTCATCCTCACTATTAAATTACGAAAAAAAATGCATAAACAAACATTATTAAATTTTGATAATTAAATTTTGAATCTTTAGTTTTTCCCTACAGCTAAGGACACTTCTCTCGCTTCTCTTTACTAGGATTGATGAACGTCACCGTTTGCTGCACTACTATTTGCAATGCTCATAAGAGCGCTGTGTCCTGACAGGGTCGCATTCATTTCGGCGACAATCACTTCATCGACTGGCAGTTTCATCGACTAGATCGTTTCGCTGACAGGCCATTTCGTCGACAGGGCATTTTTGTCGAGTCGTTTCATCGACAGTTATTACATCGGCTAGCCATTTCATCGGCACCACTTCTATCGATCATTTTATTGACAAAGTCATTTCATCGTAAGACTGTTTCGTCAACAATGCTATTTCTTCAATAGGGTTGGTTCGTCAACAGGGTCATTTCGTCGACAATCACTACATCGACTAGTCATTTCATCGGCACCACTTCTACCGATCATTTAATTGACAGAGTCACCTCATCGGGAGGCTGTTTCATCAACAATGTTATTTCGTCAATAAGGTTGTTTCGTCGGCAAGGTAATTTCGTCGACTGGGTATTTTTTTCGACAAAATCGTTATGTCATTTGCATTTCTTCGTAGTTTAGTACATTTTTGCTCTTCTAAATTTTTTAAACTTAGCTTAAAGTTTTTTTTTAATTATTATTTTTTTTTTTTTAGTTTGAAATTGTTTACTCCTTTTGTTGTACTGCTTTCCGTTGCAAAAACTGAGCCGTAGTTCAATTGGAGCTCTTGTGATATTTTATTCGTATTTTTTTCTAAGATTGTTCATGTTTAGGTCTTGAAGATTATATATCATTGTTTAACTCTTTAAATACCGAGCCCTCCAAACCACAACATGCCCAGAATACCGCAAACGCCCGAAGTAGGAAAACAAGTACCCCCAACAATTTCCTACCCCCAGTTTCACTCTGGAATGACAGAGTGACTGATCATCTCTTTATTACACCTGTGGAAATATCCCCAAAATAGGAGTTCAAAGGGAAGAAAGACATAATTTGAAGCAAGAATATCGCTAACGTAACAAGATTTATAAAATGTTAATAAATGCTTGCATTTTTTTTTATTTATTATTTTATTCCTTATATTGAAACATAAGTATGTAATTCCATGTAATCCAGTTATACAAAATCTAAATAAAGCATTTAAATTGGTAATAATATTCTCGCACAAATAAAATCCTTTTTTTTTTCGTTGTAAAACAAAAACTAATATAATTCAATAACTTTAATGATTGAAAAATAAATTTTCAATTTCTTAGAAACCAACATTTAAAATTAACATTAGTCATTAAGGAGAAATTAATTTGGTGATAGTACTAAAATATTATTCATCCTAAATGTGTGTCCTACTTTATATCAATTTACGATATGAAATAAGAGAAACTTTTCTTATTATTTAACAAGGCTCTGAAACCATTAAAAATAGTATCCCCAGAAACTATTAATTCCTCCTCATGGTATCAGAAATATTTTTCCCTTTAGCCAGCATTAAATTCATTTCAATGAAGTTTTCATATGTAAATAATATTCCTTCAAGCGCTGCACCATAAAAGAGTTTGTAAACTTATATAAAGTAATATAAAGCATAAAAAATATAACTTATATAAAGCATAAAAAGTAAAAAAATGCTGAAGAACTATTTTAACAATAATATTTTAAGTTCAATATTTCTATATCATTTGAAAAAAATCAAAAAGTTAAATTTTTTTCAAATAAATTATCTTATTTAGAAACTATATTTTTATGTGAATTTCAGTTCGGTGCATCGGAAAAAAAATTTTAAGTTTGAAAATTAAAAAGTATAATAATTAAAAAAATTATTTGTTATAAGGTTCTTGTAAATAATCTAAATTGTTTAACTAATTTTTAATTATTTGAAAGTAAACGACTCGAGACAGATGCCAAATTTTGTATATGTCTTTCCATAATTTATAAAAAAATATTCTGAAGCATCCCTTTCTTCGTTTTTGCAACATCCATTATTGCTGTAATTTTTCCGCGTGTCCTCTTCATACGAGTATTTGATAATTTTTCTCAAGAATTAAAAAAATATTGTCGTTAAAAATAAAAATGCATAAATATGTGTAATTAAGTAAATTGATCTAAAAAAATTATATTCATAATAAAAACAATAAAACTGCCTTTGAATTTCTATAAATAATTTCGATAGTAAAAGTAAGTTTATGTGCAATTTAATAAGAATCTAATAATTGAAAAGTTATCATAAATTGAAAAAGTGGATTGAAAGCAAACAAAATAAATGTTCAACTATATAACAATATCTTCAAAGCTTAGCCTAAATTTTTGTTTACTAACATGTCTAAATTTTTATTTACTAACTATTAATTTTTCTTAATTTCATTTTTAAAAATTTTAATGACTATATTTAATAATCTATATTTAACTACTATATTTATTGCATAATTTTTTAACCTCCGACCCCATCGTTAATCAGCCAGACAGCTGTTCTTTACGTATGCTAGGGAACACAATTACTTCCTATTTCAACACTGCCTTCTAGGCTAAGATTTATCTTTCTGTCACGTTTCATTTGTAATTATTTCTTTTTGAGTATGGGACTAAATTGTTCTGCATTATACTGAACAGTTGGAAATCGGCATCTGTTTACAGACATATGGTGCAGTATATATGGGTGTGGTGACAAGAAATTTCTTTGAAAGAAAAGGGGAATATCAAAGAAATTTCTTACACTACCATACCATAATTTTGGTGACAAAGATATCTGTCCCAACTTCAGTTAGAAATGGAGAAAATCTACTATATGACATGTTAATTTTCATTTAACAATAGCCTTTAGAAGCTATACTGATAACGCTTATCTTCTACAGAAATGAATGAGTAAATTGTAACACATCTGGGTGGTCTGACAGCTGAATATAGAACATTCATTATGAAGGAAAAAATGCGTTCATGAGAAATTAGAGTTAACTACAGATAATCCTCCTGTGAAGAAACCCTTTTGTATGAAGATAAGGCGTAAAATTGAAAATAAATAAATTCATAAAGATTTAACTATTTTAAGAGTTTTGACACCAACACATTCTCCACTAGTAAAATTCGTGTTTTTAGACCAGGTGTTAACAATTAATAAAAAAAATGGGTCGTTGCAGCTTCAAGTGCAATACCTACGCAATAACAAGCATTGAAAAGGTGAAAATAGCGAGGCATTCATAAAACAGCAAGACAACGTGAATGATTTGCAGCTGTCGAACTACAAATGCAGAATAAAGTTCAAATTTCAAATAATAGTTTTGGTACCCATCAAAGCAGTTTTTTCTCATGGATCCTACTGTTATAAATATAAAAACTATTTTGTAAGGCATCAAAGCCTACGATCTAATTCTAATAAAATAATGTTTAATTATTTATTTTATATTTAAAAATAGATTTATAATTAATTGTATTTAGTAATCTTTCAGTCTTGTAGAATAATATATTTTTAAATTACTGTCATTTCTTTTTTCTGAAAACACTGCAAATTTCGAGCTGTTTATTATCTTGAACAATTGATATATTTTTAAAGACACAAAAACTAAATAATTTAATGTTTAAAAAAAAAAACTTTATCACCATTACTCCAGTTTATTCTTTTCAACGTAAGTAATCAAAAACGTTCAGATAAAAAGAAGTAGCCAGCTTAATAATTTAGGTTAATTAATTTTGAGTTTATATTTGTTTCTACCTCTCTCTCTCTGTCTTTCAAAAAAGTTAAAAAATACTATATTTCTTAACTATAAATTTTAAGCTTATGAGAATATGATTTTTTTTTTTTACAATAAAACGTTTCATTTAACTTTTTCTCAAGAAGTATTATCAGAAAAAGTTCAGTCGTTAGGGGTAATAGTAGTTTCAGTTGGTGTCACATCTTCGAATTCATCTTCATCCCCTGATTCATTAAAATCAGACTCATCCTTTCTCATCATTGAAAATTAATTTAATTGAAAATTATTTCGGTCGAAGGACCTTTACAGCGAAAAGACATTTTGGTTTATATATATATATATATATATATATATATATATATATATATATATATATATATATATATATATATATATATATATATATATATATATATATATATATATATATATATATATATATATATATATATATATATATATATATATATATATATAAAAAAAAAACAAGAGAAAAACAACTTTACGAAAGCAGAATGATATAAAACAAACTTTTGTTGAAAAATCCCTCTGCTTTCTTCCCTTTTTGTAAATTACCTTCAAGGACGATTACTGCCACGCCTCCCCCATTGTGTGTTATTTCTCGAAAAGGGGGAAGAATCTCTAACTCGTTTTACGGGCATTTCGGGCGTTTTCGGTAGTCTAGCTTACGAGGCGTCTCGGGCGTTCCGGTAGCGAAAGAGTTAACACCACAAAGCAATCTGTACATATATTTCTCTTGCACGGGGACAAAAAAAGCCTCATTACATCTCCCCGAATGGCAACGCTAGAAAATCAACCGATGATTGCCGCCAAAAATTTCACATGCCAAATCTAGCTGAGATGGCTCAAAATATAGCGCTTTTAAAAACGGAAACTGAAATAACCAGAAAGAGCATAAGCTAGGCAGAAGTGAGTAGTCTTTGTCGATATAGATCTCTATTTTAGTATTTTGTCAAAAGCGCTTTTTTTCACGAATTTATATATTACGAATTTATTTGACGATTTTTGATTTATATCACGAATTTATTTGTTTTACTAGAATTTATTTGTTTATGCAGGTTTTTCCATTGCAAATCACTTATTTTAATCTTTAATAGACTTAGTTATAGCCACAATTTTAACCTTTTTAAAGAGATATCAGTTTTAGAAATTTTATCTTAAGATATTATATAGGTTTAACGAATTATATGTCATTTATTTGATTTCAAATTTATTTTAATGACTAAGTATTTACTAAAAAGATGTAATTTCTTTTTTTTAAAAAAAAGTTGTTATGTGGATTTGAATGATTGTTTTGAATTCTTAGAATTTTGTGCATTTGCAATGCACCTAAGTTGGTAGCGAGCGAAACGAGCTTGGTTTGCGAAGCAAACCATATAAGATTGCGTAGCAATTTTCGGGGGTTGGCAAGCGTTAGCGAGCAGGGGGCGTAGCCCACTAGTTACTATAATTACTGTTAATGACTCTTGATATAGCAAGTGAAGGAAGGAACTGGGGGAAAAAGACTGAATTTTTCATTTCTCAGTTATTTTTCTTTTCATAGAATTATTGAATCCTATATTAACTGATATTGAAATAAGTTTCGAACTGAAAATTGTTTTTTAATTTCTTTTCTTTTACACAAATTTATAGTTTGTTAGGTAGAGTTCAAACGAGATCGGTTGATGTACCAACATTTGCTTTTTTTTGTATCTGCAATCGAGCAATGCACAAGGATTATTCTCAGATAATTACTAAGCATGATTCCTTGACCGCCGTCAACAACCCATAGAGGATCTAGTCTGATATTACCAATCAAACGATATTTAGAATCAAATCAAATGAAATATCATGAATTAAAAGTCATTAAAATATACCAAAGTGACGACCATTTGAGGGAGGGGACTCTATTTTTCGTAGTAAATACTTTTTAACTTTTCTTCATTACACTTTAGCAAAAGCATAGAATTGAGTGTAGCTCCCACATCAATGAGAATACTGAAAAACTTTAAATAGTAGTACATACATAAATAAAGTAAATGTTGTGGTATCCAGTAAATAAATTTTAAAAATATTGTTTCGAATAACTTAAATTCAAAATTTCGCAAGTCAATTTAAAAAGGAACGCGGTTTCATATTTGTTATTTATTTTTTTTTTTGGCTGTAAATTTAAATATACTGGGTTGAAAAAGTTTTTTTTTTAATTTAAAAAAATGTAAAACGTCGAAGGATTTCAGTTTTTTTCCTCCGTTCTCTTTTTTTTTAAACCTAAAATTGCTTAAATGAAAATAAACAAATTAAAATGAAGCATCATTGGCAAGAATTTTCCAAAGATGCCCGCGATACCCGTTCTCATTACGACACTGAATTTTTAATATTACCTAGCACGAGGAAAGATTATTTTTCTCTTTTCTTTTATAGCACGAGGAAACATTATTTTTTGTTTTTCTTTTATTGATTCATTTTTTCATGAGATGTTTCTACATCATTTTAGTAAGGTTACCATACAGCGCTTTTATCAGTTAATTTAGAGACAAAATGTAATAACGCAAAAGATACAAACAGAAATTACGCTACGACAAATTTATGGTAATTCATGTGCAATGCGCCATTACTACTGTAGAATAGTTGAACAAAAGTCGATTTTAACTATTTTGTTTAAATCTCCTTCTATTTTTTAGGAATTTTTTTCACTGAATTGCTTTTGAAAACATTTTTGCGGCAGGGAGTTATAAAATATCCATCTCTCTTTCTCTTTTTTATTCTTAATAAGGGAAAGAATCAAAATCATTACATAAAGAATCGGACCACAAAGGTTCAAAAATGCTGGTGTAAAGTCATTATAAGGTTGCTATCACGTTTGTGCTTTTTCGATGAGTAATGAGTTTTTAATATAATAGATAAATGTCTAATGGATAAATATATATTGTTGGTGGATAATTGCACTAGGTTGGTGGATAATTGCACTACTTAACAGCAATCAATTCAAACGTTAAAATAAGAAAAAACAAAATGAAAAAAACCTTTACAAAAAGGAAAGAAAAACATTTCAATTGAAATTTCAACTAGTTTGAGAACTTAAATTTTAAATGGCTCTCTGCATAAAAAAACAATATCCTTTTAAAGAGCTTTCTCACCACTGCAAGCAAAATTTATCGCCACTTTTCAGCATAAATAAGTCAGAAGACTCAAAACTAAAATGTAGAAAATACAAAAATGAAAAATATATATATTTGATCATCATGATTGTTTAGTTAACGAAAAATGAGACAATTAATAAAAATTTCTTTTTAAATTTCTTAAATTCTTCTTACATTTCTTTTTAACAACGGTTAAAATACCGTAATGTTTTGCATTCATTGTTTTTCAACCATAATAGTGGTAAACGGTTTAAAAACCTTATTGGCAAAAAATGTTCCTTACTGTAAGCATAACGGTTAATTGGATGGAGTAACAGCTGCTGGTTATCTTACCATAACTTCAGTGTAATTCTAACAGTGTACATGAAACCATCATTACTTCTTAACTATTAGTTATATCAAAACAATAATAATTCTATTCTCTTCATTCGATTCAGCATAAAAAAACATCAAAACGACACCAAACTTTTCCAAATAGCAAGACTTATATCCTTTTATCCCTGTCCTCACTTCTGCATAGCTTACAGAGATAGAATATAAGGAACCCAATAACTCGAAATTATGTTCATATCATGCACTCACAAAAATAAAGATTTTATTGTTTTTGTGAAAAATTATGATTAATTTTTATAATATAACCCTTCAATATTTTAACTACGCCAAAGTAATTTCATGCTGATAAAAAAAATTGCATTTAATTAGATATTTAAAAAAAAAATAAGAAGCATTATTCACTTATAAAAATATATAAGATCGTGAATTTTATTGATGTTTTAGTTTCCTTCATAATTGCAACTCATGTACCTGTTATATAAACCAAGAGATAGAAATTCTAAAAGTAATGTAATAATATTATAAATAAAATAAAATTATGTACCCTGGCTCTAATTTATAAATCAACAACTCTTCGCTGATATGTTAACAAAAATAAATAGCTGCTTGTGCTCTGCAACAAATAGCAAAAGAGTTTGCAAACTTTTATTTTTACCAAACTAAACTAAACTCAGTCCATAGAGTGCCAAGACCTACTGTGCCCATCTCAGTTTTCAGCTCCGAGGTGCAAGAGCAGATGTTCCGGTTTGGTGGTCAGCCGAATGCGAAACCCCCAGTGTTTAGTTCCCAAGCATGTTTGGTACTCATTTATCGTCCCACTAAAGGGATGAAAGGCTGAGTCAACCTTTCCCGGCCCGAGGATCGAACCCAGGACCTGTGGCACGGGAGCGCGAAGCGCTACCACTCAGCCACCGGGCGTCAAACTTTTATTTTTACTTATCAGTAAATTGACTCACTTTTTTTTTGTTTACGCTGATTTAATGTTTTGTTCAATAAATTTTTATCCATTTCACTTCTTTCTTTTTTCTTTTGTTCAACCCTATCGACGAAACGACCCAAAAAATGACATAGTTGACGAAATCAACGAATTGGCAAAACTATTCTGTACAGAAAATAACCCTTTTGACAAAATGACTCATTATGCTTAGTTATCATCTGGGGATAATCCTTGCTCATAAATGGGCATGGCTTTATTAAAATTTAGGTCTTCGTTATACGCTCCCCATCTAATTGTCAGCTAATTAAAAAAAGAATAAAAAATGCAATTTTCAGGTCAAATCGTTTCTGTATCCAACAAAATCGGATTGATGTTTCGTTGATTTATTAATTCAGTATATACTTTCCCTTGTTTATCTCGTACTTTACTTGTTATATAAAGAATTATTCAAAGTAGTTACTGCAAGTGCCTTTACCATGTTAATCTATGAAAATCTGTTATAAAATTAAATTAAAACAATCAAACTTTAATATAAATATGCTTAAACGGCAACTTAAATACCAAATGAGCAAGTATTTCATTTCTGTAACGTGATGTAACAGCAAAAGGAGTAGGCAATTTATTAAAAAAAATCCTTCTTCTCTGGCAATTGCAACATAAGATACTCATTTCACTTTAGACTAAGTTTTAAAAATTTAAACACGAAAAAATTTACTAAATTATGAAGAAAAAGAAATGAAGTAACGCGCAACCTAACAAACCCTAAAAATAGTTTCAGAATTGCGCGTGACAATGAAATAACTCTATCGACGAAATGACTAGTTAATGAATTGTCACTGTTGACGTTACAACCCAACCGACGAAACAGCTCTGTCGACAAATAGACTTGTCGATAAAATTAACCTCTCGACGAAATGACCCAGTCGATGAAACGACCCTGTCAACGACGTGATCCTGTCGACGAAACAACCCTGTCGACGAAAGGGTCGATAAAATTTACCTGTCGACGAAATGACCCAATCGATGAAGCAGCTCTGTTAACAAATATACTTGTCGATAAAATTAACTGACAAATAGACATATATTAAATTAACCTGTCAACGAAACGACCCTGCCGATGAAACGACCCTGTCGACTAAATGACCTGTCGACGAAATGACCTAGTCGATGAAATGATCTGTCGATGAAGTGGCGTCGCAGAAACGGCATGTCGATGAAGTGATTGTCGATTAAATAAACCGGACTCGTCCTGACATTATAACACTTAGATTGTTGACGAAAGATGACTAAGACACAGAATAAAATGACACAGAGAGGGAGGCACAGAAGAATAACAGAGAATAAAAAGTTTTAATCTTGAAAATAATTTGTGCAATAAAGATAATGCTTGGTCTTATAGAGCGATTGCAGTTGACAATTTATTCTTTTTTTTTTTCCGCTGGAGACAAATTTTATCAGTGTCAAGAATAATTTTTTGGAATCCTAAAAAAAATGCATATTTTTTTCAAAATTTTTATGAAAAAAAAACAGATAATTGTCCAGTTAGTTTTCCCTGCATTTTTTACAAATATTATATAAAATATTTCTTAAAAATTTGTGATTAGGAAATAATGGGTTAAGCTCTTTTTTTCTTCTTTTTTTTCTTCTTTTTTTTTACACATGCATTCATCATTTAACAACTTGATTCACTTATTTGTCAACATGTTTGAGATCAATTCCTCCTCGAATCGCTAAGTTTCCGTCATAGGGCAGGATATTTTTTTTTAAAGAAACTATTCAATACAGCAGAAACAATAACAAATAAAGTATGCGAGACACTTTTGATCTCTACAGCCTTTCAGTGAATATATAAAATGAATGTGCATTAAGTAAAAATAAAATCAGATAAAAAGAAAAATACACACAAAAGAAGAAAAAAAAGTATCAATATGTAATTG
Organism: Parasteatoda tepidariorum; assembly: GCF_982258835.1. NCBI lineage: Eukaryota > Metazoa > Arthropoda > Arachnida > Araneae > Theridiidae > Parasteatoda > Parasteatoda tepidariorum. The sequence continues at coordinate 39,640,606 of NC_141760.1, read as the reverse complement.
TAAATTTTAAAAATGGCAATCAGGAGTGACAGACTTTGTACAAGTTGAGATTTTCAGTCAGTATCAGTTTTAATGAACATAATTATGAATACACATATTCAGAAGGAAAAAAAAGAAAGAAGATATTTATAAAATTAAAGAATGTCTTTTATCTTTTTCGAATATAGATTAACAGTTGTTAAAGTGTTTTGTTTTTTATTTTAGGCATTGTGCATGCATTTATACATCTGACTCATTCTGTATCAATAATTTAATTCAAGCATAAAACGCTAAAAATATATTTTATTTTTAATCTAAAAAAACAATACCTGTTTGATTCTTCTCAATGTCATTTCTATTTTCCTTTTCTGACTAATCAATTCCGGTCGATACATTAACTTATCACTCATTATTATTTTAAATTATATCAGACATTGCTCTGGGAATAAAAGAAATATTCTTGTTTCAAACGTGGTAGAAGCGTGATGGTGAAATGATTCCTAATAATGCATGCGTCAAGTCTTGTTTTAGATTTGATAGCAAACCGGAGCGTGTCAGCATTAACTTATTTTCATGCTTTGATAGTATGACAAAAATGCTCGTTTTCTTTCTATTTTAGTAAAACCATTGTTGTTTGATGTTTATATTGTCTGTAATTTGTATTTGCAACAATTCTAAAATACTTAATTCTTGGGGGGGGGGGACAGGAATAGTAAGGATAAGTTTAATTTTGTCACAGCGGAGAAAAGTTTAACTTTTATGTAAAAAGAAGGTGGCAACAGATCTGATACATAAATAGAACGCTTCGCTTTAAAATATTTGTCGGTGTTTATTATTTTTTATTAAAATACTTTTATAAAATATCTCCTCGCTTCTTTATCATATTTCATTTAAACTGAATTCCCTGTCTTTCATCCTTACCTTATATAAAGCTCATAGCGGCAATCTAGAAAATATGGCCCAATTAGTATAGTCAGGAGAGGACTATAGTTAGGGCGCCTTAATTTAAATTTCACTTTTTATGTTATTCGTCATGTCTCGTTATTCGTCATGTACTGTTTTCATGCATTAAAAACTTTTTACATGCAGATAAAAAGTATTTTTATTCCCAGATAAAATAACACTTATTAACTCTTTATATCGATAAATAATTCTAAATAATGCTAACTCTTTCGTTCACTGTATAGTACTGCATTTTATTATATTTCTAAAATAGAAATTTCTGAAATCGAAATTTCATATTAGTGATACTTGAAAAATAAACTTAAAATTTGAGTGGTAGTATTTTTATTTTAAAATTGATGGAATGCATTCTTGTATGAATTTCGGTACTATCTAAACACTTTTACTTCAGTAAGACGTAGTAATATGGAGTTATTTATAAATTTTTATATTTATTTTATGCTCGTTTTACTTATGAATTATTTACAGAATTGTTAATAAGTCAAATTTGTTTTACAAAGACGTTCATAAGGAAAAAGTTGAATTATTGAAATTGAATAATAGATGTGTTATCACATATAATTGTAATCCGTTTTACGTAGTTATCAGTAGTAGTATCCATTTTGCTAGTAATAATAAGAAATATCTAATAGAGATGAGTTCGGAATCGCATTTGGAGGTTCTAGCCCAAAAAACTTTAATCCCCCCCCCCAGCTGAGCTTGATATATATACAGGATTACTTAAAGCTAGGGCAAGTTCACCTATATATATATATATATATATATATATATATATATATATATATATATATATATATATATATATATATATATATATATATATATATATATATATATATATATATATATATATATATATATATATATATATATATTACACAGGTATACCATATCTCTCAAAAACCGTAAACAATTCTTTTAATCAAAATATATTTGAAATTTTCATAAAAATGCTCGCTAATTAAATGAATCATGAAAACAATGAAAATATTTTTGAAAAAAATAATTTTGAGTAGAAAAAAAAACATTAGAAACACATTAAAAACTTTGTGCGGGCCTATATGCTGTTTTAAAAGACAAAACTAAACATCGTTATTTCAAAGGGGAAAAACAACTTTAATGATTTCTTGCGCTTTTTAAAGAAAGAATATTAATTTATGGGCTTTTATTTTGGCGCTTGTGTTTGGCGACCGCATCCTTCATAAAACAAACAACCCTAAAAAAGATGAAGATAACGCTCCTCTTATGGAGTTTCGACCGCCACAGTCAAGAGTACTTGGTTCTCCCCATCCCTATCAACCAGACTCGTGTAATCATGTCCTTCCCTCGCAGCGATGAAGAAAGGCAGCGGCAGATATCCGTCAAGGAAATAGCTTTGCCGGAGAATGTTCTTAACGTTAAAAAAATGTTCAATCGTCACCTTCATTACACTTTGGTCAAGGATAGAAATGTGGCTACTCCGAGGGATTACTATTTCGCCCTTGCCCACACTGTCAAGGATAATTTGGTCAGCCGGTGGATTCGAACGCAACAGCATTACTATGACACAGATCCGAAGGTATGGATTTTTGTTTACTTCCCAGTTCAAACACGTGGCTGGGTGCGTCAATGTCAATGTCAAAGTTACCGAAGTGAAAATAGAGATTTTCACGTTCATGATGTTGATTGATTAAAGTTAAATGTAGTTGGTCGGATATAATTTTATATTCGTCAAGTATTGTGCTTAAAGAATTTATAAAATTGATACTTTAATAATTTAAAACGGTGCAGAAATAAAAAAAAATCAAATTATAATTAAAATCAAATGAAAATATACATTAAACATTACAAAATCGAAGGTTTAATAATTATTTATGTTTTTGCTGATTAAATAGTTTGTTATAATATATACTAACATTTAATTGAATTTCAATAATTTAAAATGGTATTATAGTAATAAAGCAGCAAATTTTTAACAGTTTGTGTTATCACATACTTATGTTGACGAATATAAAACTATACCCAGTAATAGTTAATTTTATTAAATCAAGCGCTGTAAATATCGTAAATGTCAAAATCTCTTTTTAAAAAACAAATGAAATTTTCTCTAAAGTTTGTCAAATTCTTTTAAGATTGCATGAAGCCTATATTATACGTTTCTTTTTTCAAAATACATCTATTTTTCTTGTTTTTAAAATATTTTGTATAGATTTTTATTAAAATTTTTTTAAATATTTTTTAGTACCTAACAATTTCAAATATTGTACAAATACATATATATGAGCACAAATAAGTATCCCAAAAATAAAAGAAACCTATTTGTTTACTCTTGCCAGTTCTTTCACCGATATGATAATATTGCGATAAAAAATGTGAAGATAAAAGATATGAAAATATTTTCAGATTATGTTTGAGTTAATCAGTGACAAATTGATATCAAGTTCAGGGTTTCACAATTTTGTACCAAAAAAAAAAAAAAAAAAGGAAAAAAAAATTCGTTGAGTACAACAAAAAGAGTGTAATATCTTTAAAATCTAATAAAGTAATTTTTTGAGGAAATTGCGAATAATTAAGATCTTCATAAAGTTTCATTACTCATATACTTTATATGCTATAAATACTTTTATATGAACTTTTCTTATAGGCAGCATTTTCAAGCAAATATTTGTCGATCTTTTTTTACTTGGGTGCGTGTATTTACGTACATTAAGTATCAATTTTCTCGGTAGTTTAATAGTTTGATAAAATTAGAATTTGCATTTTTAATGAAGTATAATTTGTAATTATGCATTATAAAATCATTCGAAAAATTACGTGTAAAACACTGTAATAATTTAGTAAAACAACATAATTACAATAAATTTAGTATACGCAAATTACGCAACATTTTGGATAAAATTCACAACCTGTAATTTTTAGAATTCTTTTAACTGAGAATCTTAGTTAATTGTTGATAAATGGATTAAAAAAAATTAATTCCCGTGAAATATCGTTTCTACATTTACAATTAAAGTACCCAATAAAGATGTTTTTGTTGCGAAAAAAAATTTATTTTTTAAGAAAAGCTTAAATGTTGAATTTAAAATTTTATATTTTAGATTCTCATTGATGCTTTTTGGGCTGTTTTTTTCCCCAAATGGAATATTTTTGGCTAAATATTTTTTTGAAAGTGTTAAAACAAATTAATAAGTCTATCTTTTTAGTACCTGACTACTTTTTTAATGCCGAATCTTCAAGCTTCGGACTTTTATATAAAATTAAAAAAATATTTCCAAAATTCAAATGGTTTTGGAAATATATTTCTTTCTTAAATAGTGAAGTTTTGATACTTCAAAAAAAAATTAAACCAAAGGTCGTCATAATGTGGCTCGTCTAATTTGCCTTTTATCTCAAAACTTTTTTACTCGATATTTTTACACTTTCAAATGTGACATTTTAATTTCTGTTTGTCCCATTTACTTGTAATTTTGATCAAATTTTTCCCTCACATATGTCCAGCGAAAAAACAACACAACAACTGATTAAATTATTTAATATTTTACAATCAAATTACAAAATGTATTCAGTTCTAAATTTGAACTTTTTTGCCGAATAAATGAGCTGTAACATATTTAAAAACTATTTTTTTTTGTCTGATTTGCAATTCCCTAATCTCGTTATTTACGACCATTTTAAAGCAAATAAAATTAAAATAATCGTAATTGGGTTATTTACTTTAAAAAAGGACGTTTGTAACGAATTTCGACCTCTTCTAAATCCCCTATAAATAAAAAAAATTAAAAAATACAAGAGTGTCTTGTTGCAGTTCGCAATATATAAATCAAAGCAAAATAATTAAAAACTAAATATTTCAAAACTTGATCTCTGAAGGTTTACTGTTACCTTAACTATTAAGGAATTAATGGATAAATTAATGGATAAATGTTTTCAAAAGCTACTCAATTCTTGTTTAGTGCTTCGTAAGGAAAAAACTGGTTTGTTGAATAACTAATCGGTTGTTCTTAGATCTAACTGGAATTAACTATTTAAGGAAAAAGTTATTTGATATATTTTATAGTTTGCAGCTTACAAAATTTATACATTTATTATCGAAATATTTGTTAAAAATACCCAAAAATACATAAGGTGTTGAAAAATATGGTTAAAAATAGTCAGCCCAACTTTTTCATATTTATTTGAATATTTATCTTAAAATATAAAGTAATATCGGAATAAAATGATAAAGATACAATCTCAAACCAGGGATATTTTTTATTCTAAATGTGAAGACCGGTTTTTTATTACTATCTCGAGTTTCGAATGGAAAATATATAAATAGTAATAGCTTTTTCAAGGTTCTTTCAAAGTGATTTATCATCATTGACAAATAATTTTCTTGGCGGCTACTTTTTAAAGCATGAAGATTTTAAATTTGCGATTTATTTAAATTCTGAGAAATAAAGTATATAAGTAAAAAAAAAGATAAAAATTGATTGTTTAATATATTACAAGTGTTAATGATAATTTAAATGTACTGTGAGTAGATTAAGAAAATCTGTACAAGAGACTATGTAACTTTCAATCTTGAGGCTAATGAAACTTGCAAAAATATGTTGAATATTTAGGATTTATTATTAGCTAAAGTAGGGAATTAAACTCGAAAATAACGGGATAATATTCTTTGTCTCAAAATCTCAAACTTAATGATTCGGGTCCCACTAGAACAGATCGAATTATATTGTAAAAACGTGAAGATTAATATTACTAAAAAAAGAAAAATACTACCTTTTGATTACTTTTTTAAATAATCTCTAGGTATTACATTTTTCATTTTCCAACTACCTCCAATATATGAAACAAAAGTATCCAAATTCGTCTAAAAGATGTTATCGGAAAATTTAGTTTCTTTTTACGTAGTTTAATTAGTAGTTAGTATTAATTAAAACTAAAACATTAAGCAAATTTCACTTAGCATCATAGTATAAGAGAAATATGATCATTAGACACAAAGTAATTTAGAAAGTATTTTTTTCGATCATTATGAACTAAAATATATGCATAATTTAAAAAATAAATCTATTTTTAAAAACTTATTTTTTTAAAATAAATATGATAGTGGTCAATGTGTGAAAATCAGAGGAATTTCAAACCATATTAAACTGCAACAACTGATATAAAACAGTCATTCGATTCAGATAATAAAATATAATTTGAGTATATTAGATAACATCCTTATCACTCAAGGATAAAATGCACAATAAAGAACTGTGTTGCCATGCTAATGATTTGCTAAAAACCTTTCATCATTTGTATTGTGCTCGAATCATGACAACTGAAATAAGCTTGAGCTGGAGTAAACTGCACTTGTAGCACTTGAGAGTACAATTTTAGTTGCTTTTCTTTATTTTCTTAAAGTAAGAAAGCTCAAAATAAATATTATAAGCGGTTATGAAACTGAAATTGAGTTTTCGTTTATAATCATTGCAGAAATGAATTCCAAAAAAAAAAAAAAAAAAAATTATCAGGGCAAATATAAATTCCATCCTTTTTAATAAAATGTGTTTTAATTATTATTCGAGCAATAAAAAGCACATTTAAATTTTGAAACGTCTCTGTCACTGAAATAGACTGTCATATTGAATTATTCTAAATTCACTTATACTATTACTGAAAAAATACATCTATGTTGTGCTGCTATATTGAATTGTCTTTTGGATGTTTTCTTTTTTTTTAATCAAATACAATAGATCGATAAACAAGATCTTTTTTAAAACAACTGTCAGTCACGTGAAAGAAAAGGTATTAAATCAGAAGAAATAAAAGGATGTCCGCTCTTACCGCCTGGAAATAGACTTAGTAGCAGGAAACAACATACATTTGCATTATCTTAAAGACCCAGATTAATCAATGTTAACACGATCTAGAATACCAAAGTAATAAAATCAGTTTTTTTTTTAAACTTTTAATACTAAATTTGATTTTGCAATTTTACTAAATTTGATTTCGAAGTATGAACTTTTAATAAATATTTTATGAGCATTTTGTTTAAGTAATGCTTCAGATTTAATGAAAAAATATTTTTTGAATATTTTCTTTGGTACGAGGTGAATTTTAAAGGTTGATATTATTTACATAAATTTTTAACATTTGTTGGCTTTTGGGGTTCCAACTGGTGGACCCAGGTGATTTATAACCCTTTTATGGGAACAATTTTATTTTAGCGGTGGACTTAGTTTATGGTAGCGTTTCCCAAAGTGTGGTACGCGTATCCCCAGGAGTACGGGAACAGCTTAGAGGGGGTACGAGTTCTTATGCGAAATATCTTGCAACAAACGAAAATTTCAAAAAATTTTATTCTGAAACAAAGCTAGCTATGAAAATTTTCGATTACGTATTTTTTTTAATTGGCTATTTTTTGTAGAGTTAACAGTTAATAATTATTGGTGTCATCAGCCAGGTGTGATTTTTTGACTTTTGTGCAATTTTTTTATAGTAAGAAATTTATTTTTTAATTAGTGGTACTCAGCGTTACGAAAAATTTACTCATAAGTTTGGAAAACACTGGTTCATGGAATTGATTTCCCTGCTTGAAATATTTAAGAGTCTGTATTTGATTCATTTCTATCACTTCCAGTAATTGAGTCATTAAAATCTACATTCAGCCGAATCTTTGGGATTGAACTATTTTGATAAATTACGAGAAAAATCACTATATAATATTTAAAGATTCAAAGCTCATGGGAAAACTGTCAAACATATGCTTGACGCTGAAACTTAATATTCACCAGTTATCGACCTATAATATTGAATCTAACAGATTCTAACCAAAATCTCGCTTTATTAAATATACATATATAATTCTAATGTTTCTAAAAGCATTAATTTAAAAACCGTTTATGATCAAATAAAAGGATTTGTCGCAATGTTTATTTATCGAAAAAACAAATCCACGATCTGTTCCAAAATTTAATAAAAAACAATGAATTATTAAACAATTAAATTGATCTGATTGAAATTGATTAAATTAATCAATGGATCTCATTAAAACATTAAATTCTATTAAAAATCGTTGAGTTGATTGCACGTTATGATTAAAATTTCTTTGTTAACTAAATTTATATTTTTACCATGTGCAAATCAAAATTGGGCAAATCCACGGACAAAAATCTTCTAACATTTAATAGTTAAGAATTTCTCTAAAATCATCAATACAAAAAAAAAAAAAATTATAATTAAATTTCAATCTTATTAAAAATCAGCTTTATTAATTTTACTTTATAACCGTCGTTAAACAGCTGACCAAAATTTGAGTTTACGACTACATGGTCAACTCCATAGCCTAGTAATTTTGAGCCTAATCCATGACGAGGGAACTAACTCCTGGATCAAGTATTTGAGAAATTTGCTTTCGTGGAGGACTTTTTGGTGGAACTAACCCACATTTACGCTGCATGGAGAGGAAAACCACGTAAACCTGCCACGGTTAGCCTCACAGCAAGAAGACTTGCCATGATCCATCTACAACTGAGGATATTTTACGTCAGCACAGTGGTCCATTATATATATATATATATATATATATATATATATATATATTAAATTAATAAATAAATACAAGAAAACATGAAGAAAGTTAAGAAAAACAATACGTTTCATTTATTGCGCTTAAGCTGCAAGTAAACAGAACCCATTAGATAAGTTCAAAATGAAGAATAAAACAAAGAAAAATTAAAGACATATGAAAAAGGGGGAAATAATAAGTAAAAAAATAACAAACAACAGTTTAAAAAAAAAAAAAGGATGAAATTTTATTTAAAAAAATCCGGAAAAAAAAGATATCTTTTTATCAGCTCAGATATAATCGTGTGGGCTGATGAAAAGATTATATATTTTTTTTCCGGATTTTTAAATTAAATTTCATCCTTTTTTTTAAACTGTTTGTTATTTATATTTATTTATATATATATATATATATATATATATATATATATATATATATATATATATATATATATATATATATATAAACATTTGTTCAAAGTTATAATGGTTAACTGGGTGTAATTTTGACACACATTAACTTAATAAAGAGCAACGAAAAAAAATTTGATTTCAGAAAAAGTTTATCAAATCAAACTTTTTTCAATAAGTTAAATTATAGTTTATCTAACTGCTGTCTGTTTTTGAACTTAGTAAATTTTCCTTGGCTTCCTGAATCGAGATTTGTTTTTATCCTGTAGGATTTGTTTTTTTCCTCACTTAAGTAATAACTTGCCCTGCACTTTGCGTACTTTTTTGATCTCTTATATAATAGAATTTAACTTTTAACCCAATAATTTTCTTTTTTTCTGCTAAATTATGTTTGATATAGATATTTCAAAATTTCCCTTGTATCTCCATAGCTGGCAACTTTTCCGATTTTCTCGGAAGATTTTATTTTCATATTTAAAGTCGTTACGAAACTAATGTTATTCCAGGAAACTTTTTAAATTATAATTATAAATGAGTTTGACCACCACTAAATCTAAATAATTACATCAAATCTATAAAAGCTTAGTCTTAAGGATAGCGGATGTCAACCTGGTCAAAATATAAATTTTTGAGTAAGATTGTTTTTCTGTAATTGTTTTGCTACCACTTACAAAATCTATTCTCGGAAAGAGTTGGCAGGTATGTATCTCAAAAAATATTGAAATCAAACAATAGTCTTAGGTGTTTTTGGAATTTAAAATCTATATATGTATTTTATGTATTTAGAAGTTTAAAACTATGTATTTGTTGTCTGCTTATAAAGTATGAATTAATTTTTAATTTCATTGCATTGTATTGCATTTGTTACTTATTCTATTTATATTTCTCGAGTTGTTCAGAAATACCAACAAAAATTTCCTCAGTTTATTTTCTATAGATGAGTTATAGCTGCATTTGTATGGTTAGGAGTGGAAGAACTGTACACATTTAAAAGGAGCGCGGGGAAAATTTTATTCGCGTTTCAAGCTATAAAACATTCAACTCACGGAGAAATAAAAATTTCATTTTAAGTTATGTTTCAATGGAAAGATCTTCTGTCAAAATCCCCAATTTAACAATAAGAATTCGGTTTATATTTCACTGTATATCAGCTTAGCAACTGTGACATTGAATATTTTTAGCAATGCATACCTAGGTGGCAATTTTGAATTTATATTTATATTGGAATAAATTTTAGTTATTACTCATTGAATTGTATCTTCAAGAAATTCAATTTTTTAAGACTGTTTTTTAATATTTAGTTTACTCTCACAATATGAAGAAAAAAAATAAAATTCATAAATTTTATTTTTACGGATATTGATTTAAGCTTCATTACCTCGAGTGATTTTCAGCTACAGATTTAATTACAGAGCCTGATATCACTAATGTTATGTTCTGTCACTCAATAATTTTTGAGGGATGAATTAATCTTTGCTTTCGAATATTTAAAACTTAAATCTTTTCCCCTATTTTCGTAATTATTGCGAGGAAGCAATACATTTGTTTGAGCATAAAAACTTCTAAATTTTTTTTGAAAAATATGGTTAAGAGGAAATTATTTTGCAAAATTTAAAGGAATATTTATTTATTTTTTGTTATATTATGTACTTGAAAGTGCCGATCCGGCACTCTGAATTACCTGCCAGTCTGAATGTTGAAATTTTTCATTTTAATGTTTAGTAACCACTTAATAATATGGTCTTTATGTATTATAAGATAATTTTGCAAACCGTGGTGGCTCAGAGGAAAGAGCGTTCGCCAACGAGAGCAAAATTTCTCCCAATACTTGATTATTAGGCCCCCTTGTCTTCCGGATTGGGTTCAAATTTGCTAGGCAGAGTTGAAAATTGGCTTTTCAACTACAGTTATAAAAATAAAACTGTGGGTTTGTCTTAACTCTTAGTGATATGCATCCTTTTTTCAGCCGTAGAAAGAGCCACAAGTGCAAAGGGTAAATAATTAAATAAGTTACAAAACCATCCATAAATAGGTAAAAACTTATTAATATATTTCTTTATATTGCTTTCTACATAAAGTAATGTACAGAAACATTTAATAAATGAACATTTTAGTAAATCAAGTAATATCTAAATCAACAAATATTCCATTCAATTTTTTATAATATATTTTACTCTTTTCAGTTTTTTCTATTACGTTCAATATGTTAATCTTTTTAATCTTTTTTTTTCTTTTGGTAGCATAAAAATCTCAATATTATGATGTAGCATCCTCATTGGTTCCAAGACATCGGAAAGAAAAGATTATTTTAATTTTTTTTTTTAATAAAAATCCTTATTTCAAATTTTGGAACATTACTATTAAAATTCTTAGAAACAGTTCACATTTATTTTTAGTTTCAATTCTTTAAAAATGTGATTTTAATAATCGTCCATCAAATCTACCGAAAATCTCAATTTTCACGAGGAATTTCTTTACATGTTTAAAATGATATCAAAATGTATTCTTATTTTTTTTTATTTGGGTTTTACATAGCTGCTCCATAGCGATATTAATCCCTACAGAACATATCATCTTCTTCATTGGCACTACAGCCCGGGGTGGGCCTTAGTATCCCTCACAATATTTCTCCAGACAGCTCTGTTTCTGACCTTGATCTTCCTGTTGAAGATCCTTAAACTTTCTGAATCATTCAAGACATATTCCATTAACCCTTTCTTTGGTTTGCCTCTGGGCCTATTGCAGGTGAATCTTTCAATGGGACAAGTCATGAAAACCTGTGCTTTGATGAATTTAACAATGTTTCTGTGCTTGATTAGTGTCCAGTTCATCATTAGTTTCTCATTAGTTAATATAAATATTCAAAATTAACACGCATAACATGTAAATAATCAAAATAAATTCATAAAAATACGAATTTTTTCTAATACTATTAAATATTCAATTTAAGTAATTCCATCAAACAATATTAGCCGTAGCTTTCAAGTCAGTTGTTACATTACCGGCAGTGTTAAGGGCAGAGAAGCTGTAGATTTTCTAAGTGTTTTTTTTTTTTTTTTTTTTACTTTCTGTCAATCGAAAGAGTGGCTTTATGCACCGTTGGAAAGATGAAAAACTGATCGATTCTATGGTGTTTAATTATTATGGGAAATAATATTAGTAAGTCCGAGTTAACTGCTTCCCTCACAAATTTTTTTGTACCAAAAAAAAAAAATCAACATATATTTTTCATTTTATTAAATACAACGAACTACAACAAAACATAATATACAAGTTCTAAGTTGAAATTTTAATTTTTTTATGTGTGAAAAAACATTCAATTTACCATCAGTTTACTATCCCGATTCTCATCAGACAAATGAATAAAGTTAAGTATTTGTCTTTGTATGATACTATCTTTGTATATACTTTGTATATACAGTCACACAAAATACGTATGCTGTCTCACAATCCAACAGCAAAACTCCCAAGCAAAACTTGGCAAACTTCCAATCACTGCAGATTATTATTTTGCTTCCTACCGAATAAAAATTTGATAAAACAAAACGTACTGACAAATTCTGCAACTCCCGAGTTTTCACGGGATAATAATTATTTGCAATATATACAGATAACTCTGAATAATCAGGGAAGCGATTAATAAATAAGACAATAATTATTGAAAATTATTCTTTAGCATTGAATTACTTTTTGAATAAATTAATTTTATAATTGTGTGCAAAAACTTATTGATTCGCATAAAAAGTTCTCGATGTTGTGAAACAAGAAAAAAAAAAATAGCACTAAGGGGTCCTTACTTTCTACCGCTCTCCTACCTAAACTATTCTCACCAAATTTCCCAGATTGCGGCTACCCCTAATCATTAAGATTGAGTCCTAGCACGTGAAAAACCGATCATTAGATCAAAAGTTATTCCATATCTAATATTTATAAGTAGATTATAACATAGATAAAATATTATGAATCGTAAACAATTGACTATAGCTCCCTTTTTAATCTTCGTAAATATTTGTTTGATCATTTGTGTTTAAAGAGGTACTAATTAGAAATACTTTGTCTTTTTAGAGAGTTTATTACTTGTCATTGGAATACTTAGTTGGGCGTTCATTATCGAATACCATGATAAATCTTGGAATTCAGAATACCTGTGATGAAGCCTTATATCAGGTTTGTAGAAATTATTTTTATTTTATTTTAATAATTATACTGGGAAGTAAAATGATAAAAACTTTTGATTCACGACTTATACATTACCTAAGAAGCCTTGAAAAATTATTAAAGAGTAAACTTGATTTAATTACGTCAATGTGCCGTTTTTTATGATATTTTTTTGCATAGTCTTTTTTTACGATCTGGGCACGCTCTGACGAGAAATGTCAGAACTATAATATTAAAACAGTTGAATATGTTGTCAGTAATGTCCGAATAATTACGTGAGAAAATGTAATACTTTAATTAAATATTACAAAATGGTTCCTTAATTTATTATGGTAGTAAACTTGATTATTTAAAGTTTAGTTTTAGTTATAATTTTGATAGATTTTTTTTTATTTAGGTTTTTTACACTAAATGTGTATTGTTATAAAAATTTCACACTTAACCATTTTTATCCTTTTCGAATTAAAATTCATCCTTCGTTTCAATTTAATTTACAATAAACTTTGTATTCTTTGCCTACTTAACTTAAACTTAAAATACATACAAAATGTTTAGTCAAGGTATATAGCTTTATTTAACGCTGATTTTATTTGGATATTTTTAATAAAGAAAAATAAACTATAATGAACGTCTATTTAAACGTAAAGCAACTTCTCAAACTGAGTTAAATTGTTAGGAGGTAGGTAACTACCTCACGCAATCTGACTTTTAAATATTATGTTGTTTTTCTTTTGAAAAACAGGGACAAACTTTAAAGTTAGGGCATAATGGAATTTTTTTTATACCAAGGAACATTTGATCTCTGACTCAAAGCTGCTTTTTAAGTCAATGTTGTCTGCAACAAAGCAAAATAGGTCAGATAAAGGGATATCAGATAAAATATGCATAACAAAAATTTGAAAGAAAATGTTTTTAAACTCGTTGCGAAAATTCATCATTTAAACAGAAAGAACAGACAAGCTCTCGAGAAGCAAAACTTTCAAGGACAATTATAGTAGTATGTTGTTGTCAAAATAATTTAATTTATCATTTGTGCCGTGATTATTTTATATTCGTATGATGTTAAATTTGAATTAAAAACGTGTCTAATTTATTTGGTATCCATTAGGTTTTACTTTTTATTTTCTGATAGTGAATATCCCTGCGCTGCACATATTTTTCACCCTATGTTCAATGGTAAAATTTGTTTTTGTATACGCAGCCCCACACCCATAAATACTGTTGATCTACAGAAGAAAAATGCTGTTTCAAAAAACTTATTTAAAATGTATTTAAAATTTTCTAAAATAACTGAAATGCTGCTTCTAGTATTTTTTTATGAAATTTAAAAATCAATACAAAAGAAAATCTTAATCATTGTACCCATTTACTCTACAGTTAGGCCTAAACATGGAAGAGCTCCAGGAAATCGAAGATGATGCAGGACTTGGAAATGGAGGTTTGGGCAGGTTGGCGGCTTGTTTCTTGGATTCAATGGCAACTTTAGGTATGGCAGCATATGGATATGGGCTGAGATATGAATATGGCATTTTTACTCAGAGAATTAAAAACTTTGAGCAGGCAAGTATTTTTTTTGTTCCATGAGCAGTGTTAAATATTTAATACGAAGTAGAAGAAATTACAGTTTAAAATATTATATAACTTTATGAAATAAATAATTATAATTTTTAACACTGGTACTACTCGTATGTTGCTTGTAATCCGTATTATGCGGTATCGTAACCTAATAATTGGTTCCACAACCCTCGAAGTAGCACAGTGAACTTTCCTCCGTTTCCCCCCCCCCCCTAATTTACAGCCCTGTTAGTTCACTACAGCGCGAGAACGCGAGAATCTCGCATATTTTTTTCTTTTTTCGCATTAAAAAATTATTACCGCGAGAAATTAGCGCATTCTATAAATCAAATTTGAAAATTCGCGAATTTCTCGCATTTTGGAAAAAGCTTCGAATTACGCCATTTAGAATAAAATTCGTTTCACTTTTCTTCCTGGATCTTTCATTATTTCCAACATCTGCCCCGTTATCTAGCTTCCCTATTTACCAGTATTGTTCAGAACCTTTTCGAACAACAGAACACAACCACGGGATCCCTTTCAGAACACATTTCTCTGCAACTACGTGTTTATAATATACGTAAGGTTTCTTCATGTAAGATATTCACATTTTTTATGTGCTAATGTAAGATGGACAAATACCTTGTAAAGGCAAAAACTTCTACGATGATGCACCAAAAATATTCAATGCTTTAAAAAATAGAAGACGTTAAAAATGTATTATAATTAAAGAAATGATTTTTATTTTCGAGAGTTTTTGTGTTTTTTTAGTTTTTAGAAATCTCACTTAACTTTTTGAAACCTCACGCTGTTTTTGAGAAAGGATGAGAAATTCTCACCCATTTTTTTTCTATGATGAAAACACTGTGTTAGGTTAAGATACTTTGACTACAAAATACCATTCAGGTAAAGCGCAGTAGAACGGATTCAGTTTCTTGCTCCATAAAACCATACATTTAACATTGATGCATAGTTTATTTTGCTGAGACTCCTAGTAACTTTAGAAGATTTAACTACAAACTTAATCTATAAGAGTAACACGCTTAAATCAAAGATTAGGACTGCAACTTTTTGGTATTTTTAAGTTTTTTTAAATATTATTCCAAACACATAAAAAGAACTATCAATATTCTTTCTAAGTATCACAAGTCTCCACAAACATGACATATTCCAATTAGTTTTCCTTTTTTCTTTCTCCAGTATTAATTAATCAGATCGATGTAGTCCCTTTAAATATTTTATCTTGGCGTCAGACTTAGTTTGTAACATTTGAATCATGTTTCGATTTAGTAATAGCGCTTATGTTTGGAACAGTAAAGCTAATTTAATTTACTCTGATTTTGAATTTAAATGAATCAATTTATTCTACTGAAGGAGATTATGGAATAGGCATTTGCCTACAAAAAACAAAAAGAAATATTTAAAATCTGGATAGAAATTAGTTTTAAGACTTACCGTATCATGTATTAATATTTTTAAATCATTATACTCTCTTGCAGGTTGAAGAACCAGATGACTGGCTGAGATTTGGAAATCCTTGGGAGAAAGCAAGACCAGAGTACATGATCCCAGTCAACTTCTATGGAAGAGTGGAAAAAACAAAACAAGGTTCCAAATGGGTGGACACTCAAGTAAGAGAGGCTCCTTCTAATGATTTTAGATTGTTCATGTTCGTAGTAAATAACCTAGCTCTTTCATTTTATTATTTCAATGCAGCAATAAATGCACTGTCAGTGTTTCTCCTTAAAACACATCTCCATCTTTCAGGTAAGGAATGCATACAACTTGTATGAAAACAAAAAATAACGTGAACAAAAATTCAGCAAATGAAAAGATTGGGTTTAATAATTTTATGCTATAATCTTTGAAAATGGACGTAAAATTACGAAAGTAATGTCTAAATGTTGAAAAGTGCATTTGTGACAATTATTTGAAATAGTGGCTAGTCCTAAAATTTAAAGTATATTTCTAAAAATTTAAATTATACGCGGTTGACTAATTCAATAAAAAAGGGGCAGTATGCCTCATTAAAACCTCTTAAACTTCTTGACAGAATGTATTTGTTAACTACAGTTGTCACCACGCATGACTATAGGAAAATAACATATGTTATTTTTGCAATAAATCAGGTTCCGTGACTGAGGAAAAGCTGCTGCATGGCACCTACATGAGTACTAGATGCTTTATCAATCGGAGATCTTAAGTTCTATAAGATAACGCAAATATTGCAATGCTTACTATGAATACTTGACTACTCTTTCTTGTCTTTTTTTTCGGATAAGTATATTTAGATTTTTAGGCTTAGTTTACACAAATGTTGTTGTAGAAGAATTTATATTAAAAAACATTAAACACGAAAAAATGAGATATAAAGAACATAAGGTATGGTATATATAAAAACTTAATATATACTTAATTAAATGTAAAGTTTAATAAATATGAAAGAAAATTAATTAAAAATTCTGCTTCTGAAGACCAAAAAAAAAAAAAAAATTAAATTACAACAGTACCTATATTAGTATATTGGGCAGTATCACACTTTAGCAAAGTACTTATAATCACAATTAAGAATCACTGGTGAATATATAAAACTTTTTGAAACAAGCGAAAACTAGTACCAAACAATTAGATTTAGCTTTTCTCAACGTAGCTCTTGTTTCATTTGTTTTTAATTATGATTACTGTGATAAAACAATTTATCCTATTTCGTATGAATTTAGTAGTTCAATTTTCAGAGGTGTAAAGAAATCAAAAGAAAAAGAAGTTGTAGTAACATTTATGATTTGTCAGTTTTAAGAAATATGATGTAACACTTTTGTTATTTTTAGTTGGTTTTTGCGATGCCGTATGACAGTCCAGTTCCAGGTTTTCGAAACAACTTTGTCAACACCTTAAGACTGTGGTCCGCTAAATCCCCTAATAGTTTCAATTTACGATTTTGTAAGTTTGCTTGATTACGAATTCTAATTAGTACTTTTATATAAGTTTTATACTAATTTGCTTCTAATATTTTTAGTCAATAACGGAGATTATATTCAAGCAGTTCTGGATAGAAATCTCGCTGAAAATATCACAAGGGTCTTGTATCCTAATGATAATGTAAGTCCAATAAAAATTTTTTTTGCTTATTATATTAGAATTTCTATAAAAATGTATCTAAATAAAATCAAATTTATTTTTGTGAATTTTTATTTTATATACTTATAATATAAAGATTCAGGGGTGATTTAAAATTAAGCACCGACTTTTATTATCGGTCAGGTACAAAAGTGTGGAAATTTTTACGATCAAAAAATCATATTCACAAAGGGTGCAAGACCCATAGAGCATCTCGGTCATAGGTTTCAGCCTGAAATTCTCTGATATACTGCGAAAAAATGTTCTCGGTTTTTCTGCCCTGATGTCATTTCCTAGTTATTGATTTACTAGCAAATAGTTTTGACATGATTCAATAGTGAAAATATCTGTTAATGTCTGAAATCCTTTAAAAACTTCAGTTTAGAGTAACCTATATGCGTTGACATTGTTTTTAGCGAAAAACAATTCACAGTTTATGTTATTTAAGAAATGTCACAATTTCGGCATTTTATTCATGACAACAAAATGAAAGTATCTTTCATTAAACTTTTGCGTAAAGGTTTTATTTCTTTTCAATAATTTTTTTTAGATAATTTGTATTTTTAGGATTTAATGAGCTAAATCTTTTGAGATTATATTTAAAAATATTTGAAAGGTATTAAGTAATTTTAAGTACCACAATTATTCCATATGATTTATTGAACATTTTTTTTACACCCCTACGTAGTTTCTAATTTCTGAATATAACAAGCTGTCAAGTTTCTAAGCAAGCCAAATGAATTGCAATGTAAAAAAGTGAGAAAAATTACAATAACTTTCGAATAAATTAGAATTTTAAAAACTAAAAGCCCTTTAAGTTTGTTAAATTTCAACTCTATAGCTGCGTTTGTGAGGCTAGTAGAGCAGTCTGAATGGTTTTCCTTTCATTTTAATAGTTACTAGTACCTGAAAAAAACATCGCATGTTAAATTTTTTCTGTCAAAATCCGCATACATTTTTATATACATCAACGTAATTTGAAGTTTCTAAACCTTATAGTTTTGCGTAGAAAAAAAGTCGTTAAGTTGAGCACCAAAAACAGCGGCAGTAGACCTTACAATATTTGAATATAGAGATATTTTTGAGAATTGAGGTAGGGTAAACTAACCAGTGAAGGAACACTTAAGCTTCGCTTGACTTTTGAAAAATCATATTAATTTCAAAATTCGTCATTTTAGTTAAATGGCAGTGTCAACATATTTGTTACTAATTGCAAATTATTTTAAAAAATTTTAGAGAACTTCCATAATATTGTTTTAAAGTTTTGGAGGTTTAAATAACAAGTAGTTAGAAGACCAAGTGAAGGAACAGCTCTTACCAGTGAATGAACACCCAGTAAAGGAACACTTAATTTGGGTTATTTTTTAATGCTCTTTATGAATTTATAAGCCATACAAATATTTAAAAACAAGCCTATTCTTGAAATTATATTATATAAATACTTGGAAAATGTTAACTTTTTTTTGTAATCATGAATTGAAAATTAAAGTGTCAACATATTAACACATAATGTTCATTCACTGGGAAATCTAAGCCCAGTAAAGGAACATGCCTGTTCCCTCACTGGTTAGAAGTTGTTTTTCGTATTTTTAACATACTTTTGAGGCAGAACATCACTAAAGGTACAAGAAAATTAAAATTTATCTTTTATTTTCATTAACTTAGAGAAAAACTCAGTAAGGGAACACTTGTTTCTTCACTGGTTTTTCATCGTTTGGTGATCCAGTGAATAAACACCCCCTTATCTCAGTACTTGATTATGCTATGGTGCTTTAAAAAAATAAAACGTAACTTCAATAACTATATTTTGAATTCTCTTTTTCACAGTGAGAAAAATAAGACTATTACATGCAATTAATTCCACTTCAAGCATACAAATACAAACACTCACCTTATAATTTTTTCAAAAAAACAAGGTGTTACAGAGATAATAACAAATTCAAAAATTTTTACAGAGAAATCTATTTGACCAGGTAATCCAAAACATTGATAGATGACTTCCTATTGTTTGGCAGTAAGCTATTGTTACCAATCAATCTAAAGAAAAACTTTCAAATTCTTATTTTTAATCAATATATATGAAATGTTCCTTCACTGGTTGGTTTACCCTATGTCTTTACAAAAAACTTACAATATTCTGACTTACATATATTTTTTTTACCACTACTTACTACTTTTTTTACTACCTACGGTAAGTTCACACTCACCCTATATATATTTATATATCTTGTTCAAATTTTCAATCGTTAATAACATATTTTTTATTCATGCATTCAAGTTCAAATACATTTTTTTAAACTTATAGTGGATGACACTTGATGTGAATACAGTTTTTTCAAACATTAATTCATTAATTAAATTTAATTAAATATTTTTTTAATATGTAAGAAAAAGCTCCTCTGACAAAAATAAACTTTTTCTTTGTCCTAACTTTTTCTAACTTTTTCTTTGACCTAAGTAGTAATAGTCTTTAAAATTTTTATTTTATATCACTTGTTTGATTTTAATAAAATTTGTACGAAATGTTTTAAAATTAACTTGATTTTATCACGTGGTAATAAGTCAACGCACATTATAAGCATAGTTTCATTGTTTTGAATTAGTTTTTGCAATTATGTACTTGTAAGCACACTAAATTCATATTAAAAAGTATCTTTTAAGAATATTTTTAACAAAATAACTTATTTAGAAATTATCTATTAATTCTCATCTTTATATGCTTCGAATTTTTATTAAACTTGTTTTTTCCATGAAGTAACTAATTCTATTAGGTTGAAAAGTTTAAGTTATTCTAATTTACTTGAAAAACGAAAACAATCTATGAAGCAAGTTTCTATTTTCTGAAGTTATTTAATAAATTAAAATTTTAGAAAAAAGCATATCACAAAATTACTTTTCAGAACGTTTATTTATTTTCTTCTCGACTGAATCAATAATAACAGTGTAATGAATTGAAATGTAACTTTCTATGTGTTTAAGGTAATTCAAAGTTTTAATATGTTTTCTTTTCTGTAATTAAGGCATTTGAAGGCAAAGAATTGCGATTAAAGCAAGAGTATTTCATGGTTGCGGCCACACTTCAAGACATAATTAGGAGGTTTAAAACCACAAAATTTGGATCAATGGACCCAACTCGAACATCATTTGAGAGGTTTCCAGAAAAGGTTAGTCGAACAAACCAGGATTTCCTTTTCATCTTAACGTTCCAGTATCAAGAATGCTTCCAGATTTTATTGTCAACTTATAATCTATGCATTTCCTTTTAGGTAGCACTACAAATGAATGACACACATCCTGCTATTGCCATACCAGAATTAATGAGGTTATTAATTGATGTTGAAGGTCTATCTTGGGAAAAGGTAAACATATACTAATGTCCATATTGTTCTTCAAAGTAAACATATAAAATTTTTTACTCTTTTACTTCGAATATGAATACAGCATATTAAATATATTGACGTAAACTAACATGCTGAACTTTTTTTTAAATTTCTAATGGCTGAACTGCTGACAGAAAAACATACAGTAAAATTGGAATAAGAAACAGAGATAACAAAACCGAAACTACTCGCTGAGATCTCCAGTATTTCTCCCACAAGTGTCCAGAGTCCAGTGCAGGGCAATGACTCAAATGGTTGGCGTCCATTTCTTCACTAATGTTGCACAACTGGCAGAAAGGACTTGAATGAATTACATGCGGAACTAAAGTATGGAAGATAATTAAAACTATGTTTTTTAAGTGCACCGAAGCAAAATTTTTGTCAAGAAAGCATGGAATGCGTAAAAAACATCGATCTTCACCGAAAATTCTATATTTTTTGTTTTAGAAGTGACAAAAGTATTCTTTTCTTAAGTAACGTAATTTTCGAAAAATTTAATTTTTAATTCAAAAAATAGAGAACCAGCAATGGTTTTTGAAATTTTTTAGCCATATTACTAGAAAGCATAGCGTACAAACTCTTTCTGAAATCATGTCACATATCAGTTTAAAATAATCGATTAGCATAAAATTTCCATTTATTAAATTTTGTATGTGAATGAATATTCTTTGGCAAAGATTTATAAAATCCAAAAATTATTTTACAAAATAAAGGTTTAATCGAAATTTTTTTTTCAGGCTTGGGATATAACTACGAAAACATGTGCATATACCAATCATACAGTTTTGCCTGAAGCATTGGAACGATGGCCCATTTCAATGTTCGAATACATCCTTCCTCGTCATCTTGAAATTATATATGAAATAAACGCTTTGCATTTAAAGGTAAATATAACACCACAATATATGAAATTAATCTAGAGTTTTGTTATATCTTCGACTCATCCTTTAAATTTTATCACACAGAGAGTTGAAAAAGCATATCCTGGTGATATTGACAAACTACGTCGCATGTCAATGATTGAAGAAGGCGATGTAAAGAGTATAAATATGGCTCACTTAGCTGTTGTTGGATCTCATGCTGTGAATGGTGTAGCAGCAATTCATTCCGGTTTAATCAAAACCACAATGTAAGTAATCATAAGTTTTTTATGATCTTGTTAAGATGTTTTGTTGCTATTTTTATGTATTTAACGTATTTTTATTTACCAATCGTTACAAAAGTTTGACGCAAATCACTGTATATAATAAGCTGAATAAGTTTTAAGATTTTCATTTGTATATGTTTGCCATGACCATGGATGGTTTTTATCAGATTTGATTTTTATATATAATATTTCTTTGTCACAAATCACGAAAAATATACATCATAAAAAAAAAAAAAAATTTAAACTTTAAATTTAACCATTGAACAACCTGATCAATTCTGGTCGTTGAGCATGAATTTAATGCAATTGAATATTAATTTAAATAGTTTTTAATTGCTATACAACAAGGATCAATATGAATTACGAGTGAAAAAAATTAATGTTTCATAAGAGAGCCGTGGTGTTTCAGGGGAGAGAGGCTGGCTTCCCAATGAAGTGACATGGTTTAGAATCCCAGCAATCGCTTGTCGATACGAATTCCATACCAGACTCGCACATACCACAGTGCTGACTTAAGATATTCTCATTAGTAGACGGATTAGAGTATGATTATGATAATCTAGGGAGGTTTTCGTGGTTTTCCTTTCTATGTAATGCAAACATGGGTTAGTTCTGTGAAAGTCTTCTATGACGGCAAATTTCTCCCAATCCTTGATTGGATTTTTTAGATTGGGTTCAAAGTTACATGGCTATGGAATTGAACTTTGGTTGTCGTAAACTCAAAGTTTAATCAGTTGTTAAACGACGGTTATGAGAAATATTTTGTCTCAAATAAAATTATTTAAAATATTATAGGAACTAGCAAATCTCTCGAGGGTATTCTTATTTTTCTTAAGATTAGATAAATCAAGTGTTTTATTGAAATGCAATTTTAAAAATTACAAGTGTTTTCTTCACGTTTTTATACTACAATACAACGAGTGTAGTTCCTTAAAAGTGCTAATTATATAGTAGAAAAAAATGAAGTATAAAAGCCATTTTTATAGAAGTTAAATTAATCCTTGCATAGTAATTAGGCTTTCAAAAATGTCTAACTACATTCGATTAAATATTTGATATATACATGGAATTCGGGCTAAGCAGCCTGAATCGAATCAGTTGTTAAATTTATGAAATTGTTAAAGAGGTACTTTTTCGGCTAAGCTATTGAGATAAGTGTTTTTATATATTTGTGTTACGAATGAATATAAAGTATTTTTAATGAGATGAGGTCAAATGTGATAACGAACAACTGCTCCGAACAGAAGTGTAGACCTGCTCCAATGGAAGCTTTCTTTTTAATGAAAGAAAATTAATAGAAATATGTTCATTAAAAAAACCATAAACGAGCAATAAATGGCAAAATGGCAAAAGCCATAAATGAGCAAAATATTTAGAACAAACCAATTTTTAGTGTCTTGTAATTTGGAATAAGTTTCTTTAGTGCTGTTAATTGTTTATGATTAGACGTGGTCTTGTAACTAATAGTACTGGTCTTGTAACACTTTTTCCTATAAATTTCAACATGACGCTTAAAATCTTAATAAAATAAATAAAAAGTTCACAATTCTTTAAAATTTTTATGTTGGTGTTGAATTGATTTCAGATATAATTTTAGAATTGGAGACAAATTTTACTCCGTAATCGGACGGTGAATTATTAACTATATTGATGCATTTTAAAACTGAAAAAAATGAGAAATTAATATAGTAAGTAATTTGATCCATAAAAATACCCATACAAGCTAGAATACAGGCTGTTTAATCAACTTCACATTCTACTACATTGACACGGAAATATAATGAATAAAAATTATTTTAATGGAAAGGGTCTTAAGCAAATACAACACATATGGCAAAAATAATGTAAAAAATTTTTAACTAATAAAGAATTTTTTTTTTCATTTGAAATTTAACATATAAAGCGTATGCGGGCTCTAATTTCCAAAAGTATTTTACAAGCCACGAATTAGAATATTAAAAAACTGATTTAGTATGAATATCAGAATTTAAAAAAAATATGTACATATTCATATAATAGTTTTTTTTAAAATTATGTTTTACAGATTCAAGGATTTCTATGAGCTTGATCCCCAAAAGTTTCAGAATAAAACCAACGGAATAACTCCTCGTAGATGGTTGGTTTTATGTAACCCTGAGCTTGCTGATACAATAGCAGATGTAAGAAATATCTATTATGCCTATTATTCTGATTTTGTTTTGACTTGAAAAGAGAATGCAGGGAAAAACACTGTCATACACTGGTTATCATAAATTAAGGAAAATTCACAAAAATCGCGATAACTCAAGAAATTACACATGGAATTTTATGAAACTTACCCACAATATACAACACATAGTAAGGTATTAAACAACATAAAAAGAAATTATCAGACATTAATAGTAGTATAGAAATTAGCACATGTATAAAATAAACAAATTGGAAGTATCGGTTTGCAATAGAAAAAGTACCTTTAATATGGAATATGATTGCCTCTAGAAGCAATACAGCACAAACAGCGATGTGTGATGCTTTCAATTATGCGGTCTATCAGTTCAATAGGAAGTGAGAGCCATTGCTCTTGTAAAGCAGTTGCAAGCGTGGCAAGGGTCTGAGGGGGCGGATTGATGGCAGATACACGCCTCCCTAGAGCATCCCAAACGTGCTCGATAGGATTCAAGTCCGGGGATCGAGCTGGCCACTCCATGCGAGTAATTGTTTCCTGTTGAAGATAATCATCAACAATGCGAGCTCTGTGTGGTCTTGCATTATCGTCCTGTAACAGGAAGCAATCACCAATTGCCCCGGCATATGGGCGCACATAAGCATCAAGGATGTTGTCTCGATAAACCTGAGCATTCACGGTTCCCCTTGGAAAGACATGGAGGTATGTGCGCCCTCCTAAGGATATGCCTCCCCAAACACAGACACTGCCTCTTCCGTATGCATCTCTTTCACGGATGTTTGATGGATGATAACGGGTCCCAGGTTCTCTCCATATCAAATAACGTCTACTGTCACTTTCTAGACTAAACCTGGACTCATCCGTAAAGAGAACAGGCCTCCATTGATCTGACGTCCAGTGGACATGTTGTCGGGCCCACTGCAAACGGTCTCTCCTATGGCGTGATGTGAGCGGCACGCAAATGGCTGGTCGTCTCGCATACAGACCACCTTCGTGGAGCCTTCTGCGCACAGTTGACGTTGACACCAACCTTCCGGTGGCTGCAGCAAGAGAGGATCTAAGATGTGTCGGAGTAGCGGTTCTATTCCTGCGTGCACTTAATGTCAAATATCGGTCATCGGCACTGGTCGTAACAGTTGGCCGTCCTTGACTGAACCTCCTAGATGCCGAATCTGTGGTTTGAAATTGCCTCCAAAGTCTATGAACCACAGATGGACTCACATTTAGCCATCTGGCCACTTCTGATTGACTCTGCCCTGCCTCTAGTCTCCCGATGGCTCTCCATCGTAGTTCTTCAGGCAAATGATGCCTAGAGGTCATTATTACGAATTGGCTATCTCAGATTTTCAATGTCGCAATCACAGTAAAATTTGTGTGCTTTCTCTCAAACTTGGACTTTTATGCTCCAGGCAGATGACGTAAGCCGAGTGCAGCGCCACTAATTTGCATATTGCAATTTTACTCAGCTACTCTTAGTGGACAACATATGCAAATTTTGCACGGTTTGGCTTACTTTTGAAAGAGTTATCGCTATTTTTGTGATTTTTCCTTAATTTATGATAACCAGTGTATATTAAAACCTTTCTAATTTATTCGCCCTGCTCTTTTTATCTATTCAAGCCGAGTAAATCTGAACAAGACTGCATGAGTTCTAGGAGAGGTTTATATTGCTTCGGTATTAGATTTTAAATCACAATTTAACGACTCTCCTTAAAGATTTGGAGACTAATTTGACAAGCTCTCCAAATCTTTAAGTGGAGTCGGTAGGGCATATCTCAACAATGCTTAAACTTACTTTTTTCGATGTACCTTTTCTAAGAAACCACTTATCACTTTGAATGTTTTGGGGGATATTTGAGATTATATCAGTTGCATACTGTGATAATGTGTCAGCATTAAACCCTTAACGTACAGATTTTTTTTAAAAATCAATTTTTCTTTTTAATTTTCATCAATTCTATTTCATCAATAATCAATTTTTCTTTCTTTCGCGAAAAATCAATTTTTCTTTTTAATGTAAAACACACTTTAGAGCAGGGGTCGCCAAACTTTTTTGATTATCGACCCCTATATAATTTTTCGAAATCTCCATCGACCCCCGCAAAAGTAATTTTCTGTTAATTAAAATAAAACTCTATTAGATACTATGTTTGTACATTTATTTTATGATTTTAAACATTTATTAAAGTAATAGTACATTATGTAACAATAGTTTTATGAAAAATATATTAATATTGAAATTTAAATACCTTATTATTAAATAATAAGTAATTATGCATAAGTAGATATAATAAGTAAAGTAACTAAAGATTTACTGCTTCTTGATCAATAAGATGGGTGGGCCTGGTGTTTTTTTGCAAGCTTCGCTTTATTGGGTTCAAAATTGGTCAATTTTAATTTTCGTCAAAATTGGTCAATTTTGTAATTTTCGTAAAAAAATACAAAGTGTGCTATAGTTTTGTCGCGGGCTGTACTAATCCATATCATTAATGCTTACCTTCTTTTTTGTGCATTGATAATTAAAATTGATATCTAAACCAAACGAATTGTTTTATCGAAACAATAACTAATTATCCAAAACTATAAAAGTTTCAATAATGACACTGCAAATATTCAACACAGTTTGCAAAGATAGTTGAAACTGCGTATGATATTTGCATTTGTAATGTCAATGCTCGTCACACGTGACATTTGGACAAGCGCATATATGCATATGACTTATAAACTGCGCTGAGTTCGTGCCACTGCGCGGTGGTACGTACATACTTGTTTCACCCCAATAAATATACGTTTATTAATTTATGTTTTATAAAGATCTGATATTGAGTCAATTATAATAAAAATTCAAATTTTACATACTTAATTAGGTATGTGTGATTTGCGTATTGAGAACTGTTTCTTTTTTCGACCCACAATTGACCCTTCCGATTCGGATCGACCCCTATTCGCCCCCCTGTCTCATATCGACCCCTGCTTTTGTTAAATAGACCCTTGGGGGTCTATATAGACCACTTTGGCGACCTCTGCTTTAGAGCAAGGTTTCCATTTGTTGCCGCTTCTGGTTCAATTTTTCTTTTGATAGACAATTTTGATATACTGCGCTTTTGTTCCAAGGAAAATGACTATATTTTATTCTTGAATAAATATGTGTTATAGCTTACAATCCTATGTAAATGATAAATATCAATAAAGCGATTTTTTTTCTTAGCTTTCACATTGTTATTTTCAATTCTCGATTATATTCGAGTGTGAAAAATTATAGCAGCATAAAATACAACGCCACTCGAATTATTTCGAGTGTGCACAGT
This sequence comes from Parasteatoda tepidariorum, assembly GCF_982258835.1. Classification (NCBI taxonomy): domain Eukaryota; kingdom Metazoa; phylum Arthropoda; class Arachnida; order Araneae; family Theridiidae; genus Parasteatoda; species Parasteatoda tepidariorum. The sequence goes on along the minus strand of NC_141760.1, from coordinate 39,612,907 downwards.
TTGGCCTGTTTAGCACGCTCGAATTAACTCGAGCGCACAAGTTGAGGGGTTAACGGGAATACTTTTTGAATTATGGAGGATTTTTGATGAAACTTTTTAAAAAATTAAAAGTTCTTCCTTCATAATTTTTAAAAAAAATTTCTGTTAAAGATAGACACTAACAGTTATCACGGAGTAAACGTGTTTATGTAAATATTCTGTGAAAAAAGCTGAAGCAATAGCTTATTTAGATGCTGAGGAAAGATACATAGAAAAATGTTAGTTTTAGCATTATTGATCTATGCTCTACCGATTCCCCTTAAATTAAGATTTAAAATATAATATCTGTTTTCCAAAATCCGTTTTATACAACTGCTAGAAAACATGGATCAAGATAATTTAGATAAATCAAAGTAAATGTTCAAAGACATACGTGGAAACAGTTCATAATGAGGAAGCGCTCCTAGTGCCTTACGATGTTTTTTCCCGTCATGGGTTCCTATGCAATTCTCTATCCTTATGATTTGTCCTACCTCTCCTAGAAGCTTTGCCATCTTGTTCAGACCTACCCTGCATATAAAAAATAGAATGATATAATTTAGCATTGCAGATATAATTACTGCAGTTTATATCATAATATATAAAAATTATGTATGTTTGAATACTTGTGTTTAACTGATTCTAGCTCTTTTATACTTAAAATGCACTAACCTATCATGAATACTTGTAACTAATTATAATTTTGTTACTCTCTCGATTTTTACGCAATCCAGCATCCGACTTTTGAATTGTTACTCTTAACTGAATTGAAAAAATTCAAGACTCTGTTTTTAAGTTCATTAATCTTCCAATTAGCATTTGTCACAAATTCCTTTTCTGGCAATAGGCCATTTAGACAAGGCATTTTATTTTAGACGAGAATTTTAAACATGTCTGGTATATGTAGCTAATAAAACGACTGTATAAAGTTTTACTTTCTATCTCTCTCTATATTTACATATATATATATTTATTAAATTTTCAGAAAATTGGTGATGAGTGGATTATCCACCTAGAGCAACTGAAGAAAATAATACCATTCTTAAAGTCTTCTAGCTTCGTACAGAAAATACAACAAGTTAAAAACGTATGCCACTTTCTTTTATAAAATATTTCTTTTATTAACTGCAATCAAATGTTGAATAAATAACAATTTTATGAAAGAAAAATTAACCTTTTCTTCTCTCGACAGGAAAATAAAATGAAATTAGCTGATTTGATTGAGAAAGACTATGGCATAAAGTTAAATACTGAATCTATCTTTGACGTACACGTCAAGCGAATACACGAATATAAAAGGCAACTTCTGAATTTGCTGCACGTTATCACCATGTACAACAGAATTAAAGAGAAACCTAATGCTCCATTCGTTCCCCGTACTGTCATGATTGGTGGAAAGGTAATCTTAAATTTCTTTTCTTATTTGTTATTCAGATTAAAAATTCCATCGGTTATTGACATTTTGTGAAATCATTGCATATCTACCTTTAAATCATATTTGTCAAAAAAACAGGCTGCAGGATTTTCAGTAACATTCACCCATATGTTTAATTTTAGGCCGCTCCAGGATATCACATGGCAAAGCAGATCATCAAGCTCATATGCAATGTTGGAAGAGTAATAAATAATGACCCAATAGTTGGTGACAAACTTAAACTTGTGTATCTAGAGAACTACAGAGTAACTCTGGCAGAAAAAGTGATTCCAGCTTCAGATTTGAGTGAACAAATTTCTTTAGCCGGCACTGAAGCATCCGGAACAGGCAATATGAAATTCATGGTGAAAACATTTTTGCAATTTGTTATTTTTTAAAAATGTTCTCTTTAATTAATTTGCTCGCGAGAGCTCAATAACTATAAATCTGACGCAAGTAACCTTTAACTCCATTTAAGAAGTTTTAAATTAAATATTTCGTTTTGAATCTTTGAGCATCAAACATCAGATATTAAAAATAAAAAATAAAAAATCTGAAATTTTTTTCCGATTATTAACAAAACAGGAAATTTTACCTTAACTTTTTTAAAATACAAATTTTGAATCGTGTAGTAAAATAATACTTATTTATAAACATAATACGTATTATTTATTCTAAAGAAATTGATTCTTGCTTTTAATTTCCTTTCTGGATTTTTGCTTTTAATTTTGAATCTCTGTGGTATGACTGCAACTGGCTCTTAAGCTGTAAAATTTAACATAAAGTTTCTCTCAATTTGCACCCCTGGAGCTTATTTTCCTTTCTATAGATTACCTCTGTTATTATAATGTAGATTGAGATTTTTTTTAAATAATTAGTAAATAGCTCATGAAAACTGCAGAGTGATGGTCAATGTAAGCATATATGGTCCTAAATTGAACTTGTTTTCATTAGCTTTACATTTGACTAATGTTGGTAAATATTTTTTTGCGCCGCTTCACTGATTGTACAATGCACTGATAAAAAGAAATAATGACCTGAACAACTTTTGATCTTGATGTCAGATATAGAAATTTAAGCATAATTTTGTTGAATTATCTTAGTTAAAATTATGACGAAATACATAAAGTGGAATGAAGTTTAAATGTTTAAATTTCAACTGCTCTCCCGACTAAACTATTGGGACCATATTTGCTAGAGTACGGTTACCACCATATTTTAAGGATAGAGAATCCGTAAACCTGAAAAAACAGAAGAGAGAAAGCTTTGTGTTTAAATTTATAATTCAAAATATTTCTTGCTTAAATTAATGAGAAATTTAAGATTAGACCATTGAATAATTAAGATGGTAAAAGAGGGCATGTTAGTAATTGAAAAAAAAAGATCACTAGATCAAACTTTAAATTACTTTTTTTTTTTTTTTGGTTTGAATTCTGTATATTGAGTTTTCTTTCTGTTTTGAGAGATAATGACTTTAGGAGTCTTACTCCTAGCTCTTACATGGGACTTATTCAGCTTAGGCAAAGACTGCTTTAACTCTCCGTCTATTTTTCTATAATTTTCTTCAAACTTTACTTGCAGTAGGGGAGAGTGGGGTCAATTGTAACATTTTTTACTTAACTATTTTTAACTAACAAAAAATCCAATATATTATTAGTATTCATTGACAGACGAGTAAAGTAGACTATCCTCTACTAGAAAAAAAAATAAATACCTAATTTTAAATGTTAATATATTAGTTATTAACAATTTTTGACAGTCGAGCACTTGTTAAAATTGTCCCCACTTACGGGGTCAATTGTAACAGTTCATAAATTCAACTAAAACATAGTTAATTATACATATTATCATAGTTGTGATATATTTCTTTATTGATTAAAATAGTAGTGATATTTTAGGAGTAAAAATAATAATGAGCAGAGACCTAAAGTGTTAAACTTTTAACTTTAGGGGGTTAAGCATTTTAATTTATGCTGTGAAAGGTGATAAATAAAATAATGCACATGCAACATAATATAAATGATAGAGGAAACCATTGGTGGTTCTTAAAGACTTAAGTAATGGTTTGTAAACATAAGATTATTTATTTTCAGCTGTTACAATCGTCCCTTTGCTTATTGTTACAATTGTCCCCAAGATGCCATTTCAGCTTCATTTGTTAAAAACAATGCTAGTTAATTAACAAAACTAATCTTTTTTTTTATTGAAATGTTAATTAAGGTGTCCACTTACATATTCGCTTACTAATTTTTATTTGTTTAAACAAAATTACTTTGTTACAATTACTTTGTTACAATATAATATTCTAATACCAAAAAAAGTACTTGCGTGGCGTGAAAATATCTTTTGTGATCTAACTCTTTCAAAAGTACATAAAAATGATTGCCATCAGGGATGTACATGTAGATTTATTAAATACACCTTGTGCGCCACCTAGGAACCAAATCTGGAACCCGACACTCGAAGTTTTTGCTCTGTTACAATCGTACCCTGTTACAATTGACCCCACTCTCCCCTATTGTTTAATTTTGATACTTATCACATAATACCATTTTTGTTTGGAGCTATATAGCCCCTTCGGATACACGTGATAATAAACTATACAATCTATCCATGTATCAATTTGTGTTTCGTTCAGGGAAATTAAGATGTAACAGAAGCTCGTTCAACCAATAACATGCAAAAATAATTTCTGTCGCAAATAGTGTAAAAAATGCCAAGTATTTATGTCATTCAATTATTTCATTTCAATGCTTAAAATTGTGAATAGTTCATTAAAACATTCATGAATCATCTACACTTTACTCGTCAACAGATTTATGAATCTGGTCTGACGCCGTCAGACCTTTGAAGAACAAGTAACAATAACAATGAATTATCTAACACCGAAATGCATATTTGGACTAACGTGCGATAGTGAGCGAAACCAATCACTATTGTGCCAGAACTTTCGTTTTTTTTTGATAAAAAATAATTTTTTTTTTTTACTGAAGCATGGAATAAATTAAAAATAAAGTTTTTCTTTATTTTTTTTTTCCATTTAAGTAGGGTAACTACAGTGAAACCTCTGGGGAGTGACTACCACAGTAAAGTGGACGTTAATGAAGGTTGATCATTCTTATGGGTTGACTTCAAAATGTTATTCAAGGTACATGATTTTTCGCAAGCTATTTAATCAGTATCATTTCTTTGGTGCTGAAATACTATTATCTATGAATAAAATTTAACGTCAATAATAATGATCCCTACTGATATTTATGAGTAAAAGAAATTAACAATTATGATGACTACTATTTTAAATAAATGAACAGCTATGCTTTTCGTTCGCATTTAATTTCATATTATAGAACGTAGTTAGCTTAAAAAAACGAAAGGAGGTTTGTTTGTAATGCTTGGTTTTTTTCCAAAAAAGCTTTTTTGTTTGAAATTTAACTTTCAACTCTAAAAATAAATCCTTGGATAGTCTCGTCTTTAGTGCGCTCTGACTGCAACATGAGGATGAAGATCTCTTTCAGAGATCGTCAAAAACAGCTATCTAAATGAGAACCTCACTTGGTGCAGAGGTTTACCTGGGAGAGGTTTTGATCGTCTCTCTTACAGGTTTTCTATAACACAAAGTCTATTTGAAAAATTCTGTGCCTCCAACAAGAGGACCTCCCTCACCGTAAATAGAAGAGGTGGCTATATCAGGTGGTCTTTCCGGGAGGTTCCACTGCATTATGATTTTTCCATTTGTTTTAGTTAAACGTATTTTGATATTTTTTATACGTAAAATATTCCTGAAATTTTTAAGGATAAAAAGACAACAGGGGGGGGGGCAAAGGAAATTTCCTTTGTATTAAGACAGTATTAGTAGTAAGCATGCAGAATCTCGTTCTGCTTAGTAATTATTGAAAAATATTATGTTTTAGCTGAATGGAGCTTTGACTATTGGCACATTAGATGGGGCAAATGTTGAAATGAGAGACGAAATGGGACCAGAAAACATTTTTATTTTTGGAATGACTATTGAAGATGTCAAGAAATTGCAAGAGAGAGGGTAAATTATTTTTGACCACTTCATATCAGTTTTCTTTAGTTTTCGTTCCTATTTTTCCTTTTGGACGATGTCTTCAGGTAAACATATGGTTACTCACTCATGAAATTCATCTTTAATCACATTATTTTTTAATTTCGTGCCAAATTGAAACACTTTTAAAAATATTTTTAACTGATGAATAGAAAATCTTAAGATTTATTTTGATGAAAATAGAATGGCGCAACATATGTTTTTTTACTATGTTTTTATCTCGTTGAATGCCATGGGGGTCACCGGTGACCGAAGCCAAGATTATTAGAAACACATAATTCGAGTAAATTTTTAATCCTTTTACTTTTTTTATACTATTATTGTTACTAAAATGGTTTAAAGAAATATCTCATCAAAATATGGAACTCATACTGAGAAAATCATTTTGGCCAGGCAAGCAAGCCGTGTAAAATTAGGGTAGCATTCAAAGTGTGAATAACTGGTGTTTGTGCCTGTCATATTGAAATTTTGCAATTCAATTTTTTACCACTGTTAAAACTAGAACATTCATATTATTGAAGCTCCGCAGTTGATGAGAATGCAAGCTTTGTTCGTTTTGTGACAGTTATAAGAATGCGTTATATCCAACTGTCATAAAAAATAATTAATAGAGTATCTAAATTTTAACTTTTCAATTAATAAGTTTCTAGTTAGCTATTGTACTTCTCTGCTTATAAAAATGCAAGTTAAAATTGTTACCTAAATGTAGCGAGTAAAAATTTTTTTAAGCAAGATTTTGATAATTTTTCAGCTCTACACTAAAAAACTAAGAAGAAAATAGTAAAAAAAAAATTAAACAACGATTTATGTTACTAAAAGCTGAGAAAATAGTTTTATTTCCGTCAGATCAAAATTGAGAATATCACTTTATAAATTTAATATCATAAGGGAAAAACCCCTTCCCTATTGCTTTTGAGTGTTGTTGCCTACAGGTTTTGTTTTGGGTAAGAAAAAAGTTTTTTTTCCCTTTTAATTTACTTTCAAAGATTTCTAATTCATTTCTACAGTTATAATACTACTAATAATAATATAAGAAATTAAACACTTGTTTCTAAAGATCTATTGGGTACTTAGAATTTGATCAGTCCTCCTAAGTTTTTACTTAATAGTTATTACTCTCACCTGACAAATACTTGAATTGGTAATAAATCCGATTTTCACGCGGGCTGGTCTAGTAAAGATTCAGTTTTCGCTGGATTCCTGGTGCCCTATTCCGGTACATCTCGAATTTAGATTAATAAGTTGTCAATATTCAGGTTCTGTTGTTCATACTACTTAATCATGATTAGGGATGTGAAACTTTAATATATCTTAACATTCTATTTGCTTTTCACTGAAGATAGTTTTTACATTATGTTTTTTAATGTGTGAGTAAAATCAAACATCAAACACAGTAAAATAAAATTAACAAATTTTTTTAAAAATACTTTAAGTTTCAAGAAACTATTTGTTTCATTATAACATTTTGTATTTATGATACATTTTCCTATTAACACTTCTGTACCCCAAATAATACTTTTATAAACTCTACAAACTTGCATCCCCAAAGGAAACCTTTTTTTTAAAAACTAGAACTTTATATTCCAAAGGGATTTTTAACTTTTGTTTCATGTTAATGAAGTAAGCAGCAAACCAGTCATATTTCTGTTATAATTTTTAATTTCTCTTATTTTGCTAAACTATTGCTAATACTGACTAGTAAATTTTAAGAAAATGCAAGTGAAAGTGTGATTCTGTAGAAGGTATAAAGTCTGATTGAGAAATTAAGGTTCTTCTAATCGGAGCAAATTAGTTCTTCATATAATTGCTTAGTTAGCGATATTTAAATATAGAAAAGTTTGTTAAGTGTGTTATCTTTAATATTCCAGATACAATGCAATGGACTATTATCAAAGGCTGCCTGAACTAAAACGTGCTATTGATCAGATCAAAGGGGGATATTTCAGTCAACAGAATCCGGATCAGTTTAAGGATCTAGTAGATGTTATTCTGAAATATGATAGGTAAACAAATTTAGTCCTCTAATATGATAAAAAGTTAATTCAGTTGAAAAGCTTGAGGCAATATAATAAGCCTGATTTTGTTATTTATGTCACTTGTCAATCAGCAAGCCTGTTTGTAATCAAACGAATTTTTAAGGGAGAGAGTGGTTATCTTGTTTTTTCAGTGGTGACATCTATGGCTTAAAAAACTACTTCAGCCACACACACGCGTTAAAGCTCGTCTTACAGAAACGACCCAATCACACTCCATTCATCCGCATATCGTAATTTTGACCTGAACCAGAGAACGATCAGTCTTCAATTCAGTACCCAAGAGGTATTTTATTTTATAATTTTATAACCGTCATTGAACAGCCGACCCAATTTTATGAGTTTACGACTACTAATGTTCAACTCCGTAGCCTTGTAATTTTGAACCCAATCCAGAAGACAAGGGAACTCCTAGATCGATTATTGGGAGAAATTTGCCTTCGTGGAGGACTTTTTTGATGGAGCTAACCCGCATTTTCGTTACATAGAGAGGAAGACCACGAGAACCTCCCATGGTTAGCCTGACGGCAAGGGGACTCTAAATGATCCGTCTACTACTGAGGATATTTCTCGTCAGCACTGTGGTCAGTGCAAACCGGATGCGGAATTCGTATCGACTGGGATTCGAACTCAGTTCGCCTCATTGGAAGGCGAGCGCTCTATCCCCTGAGCCATCGCGACTCCCCCAGAGGTATTGATCTGTTATGGGGACTAGGAGGACTTCATAACTCCACTAGATTTAACCTACTCCTGTTACCATTTAATACACGGAAATTATTCTGTGGGATTCGAACTCCTGTTCTCACAAACATGAGCCAAACGTCCTACTAACCAGAGTTGGCCAAAAATGTAATCGATTACATTTTTTGATTACAGTAATCAATTACTTGTAATCAAGATTACAATTTTCAAAAATTTTGATTACAGTTGTAATCATGATTACAATATTGATTACAGTAATCAATTGTAATCGTGATTACAAAGTTTGATTACAGCTGTAATCATGATTACATAGTCGATTACAGTAATCAATTACTTGTAATCATGATTATAATTTTGATTACAGTAATCAATTACTTGTAATCATGATTCCAAGTAATTGCGATTACAAGTAACCACAACAAAAACGATTACGAGTAATTATGATTACAAGTAATCAAAATATATGATTACATGTAATCTAAATACACGATTACAAGACCATTGTATTCTTATAAATGATTATATTTTACAGTAGATAGTAGAATGTATTTCATAATGATACATTTTTCACGTATTAACATGTACTGCATTTTGTACGTATTTGTATACGTACAAATGAATGTAACTAAAATGTATGTACATATGATTTTATCTAGTGCATATGTTCAGACATATTAGTTTCACACACATGTTCATACACTTATATTGTAGGTATAAAATATATGTACGTATGTATGTGCAAACAATGTAGATATGTACATTTATACACAATGAATATATGCATTTTATGCAAATATTTGTGTATATAAAATGTATATCTATGTTCATGTGTGCATGTATATACAAGTTCTTGTGTTTGTACGAACGTACATAAATTGTCTGTACAATGTATGTCCCATGCATGCATGTGAAATTTATTTATGAACAGTATAATATCTGTAGGATGTACAATATATGTATGTATACATGTACATGATATGCATGTCCAGTGTATTTATGTACATATACGTAATATGTTCATGCTCAATGTATGTATCCAACTAGCATAATATATTTGTGTACGATTGTACGTACATTGGGCGTATTTATATTTTACATACATTCGACATGCATAACGTACGTACATACACACATTTGAGATGCATATATTGTACAGATGTATATACATATGGCGTACAGATGTATATTCATATAATGTACATATGATGAAATGATCATATAATGTACATATGATGAAATGATCATATAATGTTCATATAATGTACATATGTGTGTACATATACAGTACATATGTACATAAATATATTGGGCATAATTCTTTCGTACAAATTTTACATTTGTACATGCATGCTATCTCTATCTATGCATATGGTGCAATGTATATATGTCCAATGAATGTATCCACACATGTAGTATGTTCCATGTATGCATATCCATATGTACTATATATGCACGTACAATACATGAATGTATGTACATACATTGCACATGCGTACATACATTACACGTATACATATGTACATTACATTTATGTCTAAATATGTGTACAATGCAATAAATAAAATGCATGTAAGTTAACTTCTAATGACTCAAGCAAGTTAAATGACAAAATTAAACGATATTTAAATTTAGTTTTCAGCTTTAATTGTTCTATATCATTTTGAAATTCTCTGAATAAAAAATTATTTTCAGGTATTTTCATGAAATGTTTGACAATACAGATTTATTTTTTTTATAACATAATGCATGATTCATAGAAATTTTTTAAATGGTAAGAAAAAGGGTAAATTTTATGTGTGGAATTAATATTTAGAAATTCAAAATAAAATTATCGTTTGCTTTCTAAAAAATATGAGGTCGAGTTTCATATGCCTTAGAATAAAATTTAAAACAAATTTTAATAACTTTACTCATATAAATTTTTTTAATGTATGCACAATGTATGTGTATATTGTAATTACATATATTTAAATGTACGCATGTATTTGTACATTACTTGTAATTATGTACATGTATACGTTGTATGTACATGCGTACATTGTGCATATAACTGTTTTTTTGTACAACCATGCATTACATGCGCATAAGTATTAACAAAGTATGTAGTTATACAAGTACATACGTAAGTTGTACATAAGTACATACTTTGCGTGCACATATATCGATGTACATCTAAATATGCATGTATACATGTACGCATTTTATTTACGCAAATATGTGCATTTATTGCACCTTTAAATAACATTCTTACATATTGTACGTAAATACGTACAATTTTATATACATACGTACATTGTATATATGTACTATTATCGTAAATTTATACAATATATGTACTTAAGTACATGAAAGCATGCAAACGCATAAACATTCTTTTCATATACGTTCATACATGCATTGTCTTTGTATACAAAGATACAAAACATTGCCTTTTTGTACAAACTAACATACATGCCTACATGTATCATAATTGCATAATTATATGTACTAAGCATATGCGCATTGCATTAAGTATATTACAATATAATTATGAATATTGTACGTACAAACAACGTCTGTGCATACATTGTATGTATAGGAATCGCAAATTGTACGTTCATGCATGCGTAGATTCTATGTACATAAAAATATGTAAACACGTGAATACTTACTACATAAAAAATTTGACTATAGTATACAATCGTAATAACTTGTAATCGTATAGTTTGATTACAAGTAATCACAATTACATGTAATCACAATTACATGTAATCACAATTACATGTAATCAAATTATATGTAATCATGATTACATGTAATCATATATTTTGATTACTTGTAATCATAATTACTCGTAATCGTTTTTGTTGTGATTACTTGCAATCGCAATTACTTGGAACCATGATTACAAGTAATTGATTACTGTAATCAAAATTGTAATTATGATTACAGCTGTAATCAAAATTTTTTGAAAGTTGTAATCGCGATTACAAGTAATTGATTACTTGTAATCGTGATTGCAAGTAATTGATTACTGTAATCAAAATTGTAATCATGATTACAGCTGTAATCAAAATTTTTCGAAAGTTGTAATCAAGATTACAAGTAATTGATTACTACTTGTAATCGTGATTACAAGTAATTGATTACGTAGCTGTAATTATCTGTAATCAATTACAGTTGTAATCGTTTACTGTAATCAACGGCCAACTCTGCTACTAACCAGGCGATCTCAGCCTTCATTTTTAAATTGTTCGAAGGGGGTGTTAAGACTTAAAACACCTCCATTTCCATATAGGGAATAAGATGTCTCTGTATCTCGTAATCTAGAGGAAATTCCAGGTATTTGTAAAGTATGTATTTAGAAAATTTTCCAAGTTTAAATTAAGTTCATAAGATATAACTTTGCTGTTCAATTGTGTTTTTAGTGAAATGAATAATTTTGGAAACATGACTTTTCATTTGAGAATCTTTTTAATGAATAAAGGGATTATATTGCAAGTTTTTATATATTTATAGTGTATTCTGCATTTTCAACCACTGCATACGTAAAAGCATTAAAACCTGTTTGATTGCTTTAGAAAACCCAAAAGGAGTTGAAATTTAAATTATCAGAAGCTCCTCCATATTTAATAATATAATGGATGTTTTCAGTGTGGCCTTCTTCGGCAGTGATTCTTCTGATTTTAATGAAATTTCTTTTTCTTTCTAGTTTTATTATCTATCTTAAACCACTCATGAATATATTTTTTTCGATCTCAATTTAATAAGGCTTTTAATATATATATATTAACGGTGGTGATTGCGGTGAACCTTGTATAGTTTAAAAATAAAGGATTCGAAACAAGAAATTAGAAGGAATTCCCGGAATTTAAAAGGTTAAAAGATCAATCGTTTGTAACTGAACATACTATCTTTTACTGAACTAACTCCTACAAAACTCCTAAAACCAAAAATGTCATTATTATTTGACTTGAACTGAAGATCTAATTTTTCCTTTATACTTGCAGATTTTATGTTTTGGCTGACTATGAAGATTATATGAAATGCCAAGAAAAAGTTAACGAGACTTATCTGGTAAGAAAGTGCTATTTAGCATTTTTTTTAAAATTTTTTTTATAAGTAACTGAAGCAAATGAAGTTGGAAGATTATCGGTTTCTCAGAAAAGTTTTATTATTGTTTACGCGAGTTCATTTAAATTTACGCGAATGCTTTATCATTAACTAGAACAAGGCAAAACGACTGCAAAAAGGTGAGATATTTAAAATTATAGAAAATTTATTTTTGTCTTTAATTTTTAAGTTATAAAGCGCACAGATTACATCAAAAAGGAAAAATATATATTATATTTTACTTATATATATATATATATTATAGTTATAAGATGCATGTTGTTTGATCATTATGCATTTTAGAACAATAATTTATGTACTAAATTAACTTTTTTTGTAACTAGGGTATTTAAAAATATAATTATTAATCATCGCAAGTTGATACAGTTTTTAAAATAAGAGATTGTAAAAAATAGCACTTATTGCCGATTTTCATTGTTTTGTAGTGAAATGTGTCTAATGTTCTTATTTGAATACTGTGCAATAACAATGCAATTTTTCTCTTCTGCTTAAAATAATTATTACAAATTTAAGCATTCTTTTCATTATGAAACAATAATTGAAGCATATGAAGTTGAAAGATATTTAGTTTCTCAGAAATGTTTGTATAATTTACATAAGGGTTTTACCATTAGTTTAACTGGAAAAAGGTGAAAAAAATTGAAAAGGCCAGGCGTTCACAATTATCGAAATTGATTTTGTATTAATTTAAATTATAAAATACACATATTAATACAAAAAGAGAAGAAAAAAATCTTATTATAGGGAATATTAAGATGCATGATGCTGGATAATTATTCATATAGAACAATAATTTCATACATTAAATTACTATTTTTTGTAATTATGATATTTTGAAAATATTATAAAGCAATCATCGCCAGCGAATGTAATTTTCTTTAAAGCGTAAAAAATAGCACGCATTGCAATTTTCCATTACATTGTAGTGACTTGTATATAATCTTATCTGAATGTTGTGCAACTACGATGTAATTTGTCTTTTTGTTTGTAATAAAAATAATAAATTGAATAAAATATAATAAAATTTTCCCGGCAGAATGGAACTAAATGGACAGAAATGGCTATAAATAATATTGCAACTGCTGGATTTTTCTCGAGTGACAGAACCATTTCTGAATATGCAAAAGATATTTGGGGTGTGACACCATCTAGAGAGAAGCTGCCAGATCCCCATGAACCCGCTGAATTACAAGATTCGAAAAAGAACACTAAAGGAAAATAGAGCTTAGTTTAAAATTTTCTCAGGAATTTTATTTTGATCGAAATGTATATTTTTGATGTTTATCTTTAAGAGTTATATTGTAGAATTTTTTTTTTCTTGTTGATTAAAATATTTACTCAATTTTGTCGTTATCAATTTCAATGAACTTAGAAAATTCGAATTGGTATCTTGCGAAAAATAAAACCTATTTTTGTAGTTTATTTTATACAAGATACAGAGTGTCCCATATTAGATTGACGAAGTTCAAACATTTGTTACAGGGCAAGAGTTAAAGTTTAAAAAAAAAACAATTTTTGAATTTATAAACTTTCAAAAAAAGGATTAAAACGATTGACGAAGGACAAATCGTCAAAATATGATGTGCAGATTGCGACTACCTCTCATATTTCGAGGGTCAAAAGTCCTAACCTGTGAAAAATTACTTTTTTCAGAGAAGAAATTTTTTTTGTCTGATTTTGGGGCTTAAAATTTCGTCTGCCTTAATTTGCACTTTTAAAGATAGTTCCTCAAAGCATTCAGATTGACACCCAGTACGTTAAAATACACTTTTTAGATGTAGAGTTCTTCTGATTTTCTTTTTTTGATCATTTTTTACTAATATGCTATATTAATTGCTTAAAAGGGGATTTTAAGTACACAGTGTCGACATTGACTTGTATATTGAGGGTTTGAAAGTTAAAATCTTTCAATAAAAGAATTTCAGAGATGGTTTTTCTTTTGGTTTTATTTTGTAACTTGCAGCATGATCTGCATTAATTAATTCAAACTTGACGATTCATTAATAAATTAAAATGAATTCTTAGTAACTTTGAAAATTTTATCTGTAGACCAAAAGCTTTTTAAAATATTCAATTTGATATTTTGTGCATTATACATTTTGTTTCTTAGGATTATTAACACTTTTTAAAAATGTTTTAGGAGTTACCAAATTATGCAAAGAATATCCCCAACCATTGTAATGCAATAAAATAAGTGTACTAGTCAAAAAATGCTTTATTGCGAAACGTACTAAGAATACAATGCTTTCAAAAGGGTACTATGCTTACAACTGAGTCAATACTAAGAGTAGGGGAGAGTGGGGTCAATTGTAACATTTTTTACTTAACTATTTTTAACTAACAAAAAATCCAATATATTATCAGTATCAATTGACAGACGAGTAAAGTAGACTATTCTCTACTAGAAAAAAAAAATAAATACCTTATTTTAAATGTTATTATATTAGTAATTAACAATTTTCGACAGTCGTGCACTTGTTACAATTGTCCCCACTTACGGGGTCAATTGTAACAGTTCATAAATTCAAATAAAACATAGTTAATTATACATATTATCATAGTTGTGATATATTTTTTTATTAATCAAAATAGTAGTGATATTTTAGGAGTAAAAATAATAATGAGCAGAGACCTAAAGGGTTAAACTTTTAACTTTAAGGGGTTAAAAATTTTAATTTATGCTGTGAAAGGTGACAAATAAAATAATGCACATGCAACATAATATAAATGATATAGGAAACTATTGGTGGTTCTTAAAGAGTTAAGTAATTGTTTGTAAGCATAAGATTATTTATTTTCAGCTGTTACAATCGTCCCTTTACTTATTGTTACAATTGTCCCCAAGACGCCATTTCAGCTTCATTTGTTAAAAACAATGCTAGTTAATTAACAAAACTAATCTTTTTTTTCTGAAATGTTAATTAAGGTGTCCACTTACATATTCGGTTAATAATTTTTATTTATTTAAACAAAATTACTTTGTTGCAATATAATATTCTAATACCAAAAAAATTACTTGCGTAGCGTGAAAATATCTTTTGTGATGTAACTCTTTCAAAAGTACCTAGAAATGGTTGCCAGCAGGGGTGTATATGTAGATTTATTAAATACACCTTGTGCGCCACCTAAGAACCAAATCTAAAACCCGACACTCGAAATTTTTGCTCTGTTACAATCGTACCCTGTTACAATTGACCCCACTCTCCCCTACAGCATTTTCAGAGTGAATCATATTTTACAAAGATAAGTAACTTAAAGATTTAAGATAAGTTACATTAAAGTAACCAAAGATAAGTTACTTTAAAGTATAAGAAATGCAGTTGGGTGCTGTGTCCTTGCCCCATATAAAAAATGATCATTCCAAGTATTTTTCTTGTCAACTCTGCTGAGACAATTTTCAATATTTTTGTTTTATTCTTTACTTTCCATGCCTTACGATATAAGTCTGATTACGAAAAAATTTAAAATCGAAGGTTCTTTTTGTTTGAGAAATAATTTTTAAAGTTAGATTAAAGAAATCAACAACCGAAATTTTTACCTACATAGTTTTAAATGTAACACTATAACGTAAGGTTTAATTCTAGAAAAAGTTTTTAATGAATTTTTTTAAGCAACTTTACATAAAATGGTTAAAAAGTAAAAACTTATGACCCTAGATTGGTGATAACGGTTGCAGCTGGCTAAACATTGCCTTGTTCTAGGCATTGGGGGCTGAAGAAGAAAAAAAGATCAAATTTAATCACTTAAAAATGAATAGAACACCCATTAACTTTTCAATAAAAAATACAAAAGTCAAAGACAAACCTAAGATAGAGAATATTTTTAATTGACGCCATTTAAAATCAACATTTTGCTATATAGTGCATTTGAATAAGTAAATATTAGCTCACTTCGTGTAGTAATTTGATATTAAAAAGGGTATTTTATGTTTAGTATTATATATTCAGACATATATTCAAGCAAATTTGTTATAATATTCAGTAAGTTTTATTATAGCTAGTATTATATATTCTAAAAATGTTTTATTAAAATTATACATATTTTATTGTTAAATAGTTTTCTAAATGATAATTAAAAAATAATAGTTGAAATTTAGTTACAAAAATTTTAAGTACAGAAGTTCAATACATTTAAATGTCTTAAAATCGTATCGTCTTGTAGATGTATTAGTAGAATACGAACATTTGGAATTTTCATCGAGGTCAAAATTGATTTTTTTCTTTAGTCGCTGACGCCTGTTAACCTTCGTGTTTGTTTTTTGAGCTTATTTTTATATCGCTAAAACATTCAAAGAACTTCTAAGTAAACCTTTGAGTTGAATTAACAGTAAGCTGGTACATGTTGCTTCCCTAGATTATGACAATTTCTTGAAGTTAAAAAGATAAGGAACCTTTTATGAGTTCGGATGTATTCCTGGATGGATTTTTGAGTTGTTCTCTTAGAATGCGATAGTCTGACTAGTAGGGTATTGGGCACATGTCCGAGAGGGAGTGTGTTCAATCCCAGCCGGCCAAAGACTGCCGGCGTATAAAATGGTAACTTGTGCAAGCTAAATCTGTTGGAGTCGCATAGTACTCCAAGTTCCCATAACAATTTCGAAACCTTTGGGGATATTGGATTGGATTGATCGTGCTCTGGTTCAAGTCAAAATTACAATTTGTGTGAATATGTACTTCGTGTAAAACAAACTGGATGTGACGTATGTATGCGGTCTCATCCTCAGGGATGTTTCCTAAACCGTCGCCAACAACTTTAGTGCGACGTAAATAAACACGGTTCCCAGCAGATCACCGAAGTCAACACATCACTGGCTGCGGTCAGTGTGCGGGTGGGTGACCACTTGGATCAGTCTGTGTAGGGACCGAGGGTGTGCGGTATTGGTCCTCGTTAAACTGTTCTACCGTAAAGTGCTCGACTTCGCGTGCAGGTCGTTGGGCTACCGAAGTGGAGGTGACCCCTCCGCAGTGGATCAAAATTATGATGGCATGTCTTAGGATCATCCTCAAGGATGTTTCCCAGACTGTCACCAATAGCCTATTGTGCAGCTCTAGTGCGACGTAAATGAACAATTACAACTATTACTTCTCATTTTTACTGGAACAAAAAATTTGATAATATATCGCAATTTGTACTGTAATGATTACCGTAAAATCACTGAGTCACTCTAATTAAGTAAATATTTCTGTAAAAATTACGGTATAATGTTTAATGGTAAAAATGATTCTACGTTAAACTGCATTTTACGGATGATGCATACCGTAATTTGATCAGGAATTTTTTTACAGTGTAGTTGACATGTTCAGAACTCTCTATACAAGATACTCGCTTCTTAAACCCACCACGAAAGAATAATTTAAACAAAACAGTTTTTTTTTAAAAAACCACAAAGCTCCCAATAAAAAATTAAATAAAGATGAAAATAAATAAATACACAAGACAAGAGAACAGATTAGTTAAGACAAATATCGAATAGTTATTTAAATCTGAATTAATTTTCACTTACATTTGAAGACTTCCACCACTAATCGCTTTAAAAATTCATGAAAATTAGATTAAATTCATTTATATTGCTATAAATATTTTAATTATGTGACACTTTCTGTGGGTGTCACATAATTAAACTGTGCTACCGTAAAGTGCTCGACTTCGCGCGCAGGTCGTCGAGCTACCGAAGCGGGGGTGCCATCCCCTTCGCAGAGGATCAAAATTGTGATGGCATGTCTTCGGATCATCCTCCGGGATGTTTCCCAGACCGTCGTCAATAGCCCATTGTGCAGCTCTAGTGCGACGTAAATTAACAACAACAACAGCGACGTAAATAAAAAAAAGACGCTAAAAAATGATCCTCTTGTTCATGTTTCGTTTTCTTGTCATGGGTTATTAAGCAGTTTTTTTGCACCGAATACAGAGGTCTGTATATGTACAAGAAATAAATTTAAAAGATAAAAATTTTGTAATGGTGCTGTTTCACAGTACATGCGAAAGAAAAAAAGCCTTCGTTTTTTTTCAATACTTCGACGGAAAAAGTTATCAGAATGAAAAAATTTCAAAATAAATTTGGAAAATAATAGTTTATAGAAAAACCGCCTTGCCTATATGAGAAACAATGCAATACATTTAAAAGAAAGTTTCATTCATAACAGTGGATTACAACAATGGATTTCCGTATTTCCGATGTTGGACACAAACTTAACCTCGTAGAAAGTAGAGTACAAATCATTGCCCTCTTTGAATTAATAGAATACAAATGCTCATACGTACAGGCATGCTCTAAATTCTATGTACATAGAAAGATGCATCAGACAACATTTAAAATGCAAATTTTAAGATGCAAAAAGGCCAACTCAATTAATTCAATCAGTGCCACAAAAGGCAATCCAAAAAATAACCCAAGATTTCCACCAATAATACTTAAAAGTTCCCAAGTGTAATATTTACTTTTGTGTCGAAAAATCTTTCTATCAGATGTATCATAAACAATTTCAATCGATGCAAAGTTTTTTCTGAAGTCTCTTATTTCTTCTGAACGGTTAAGTTTAACTTTCAAATACTTATTAAAGTAACTTTTTGATGGCCAAACTGTTTTAGACATTTGCGTATGATAATTTGTCGTTACGCAGTCCAACGGACAATCGCAAACGACGCCTCCATTTATCGTTGTGTTTCTTATGGTGTTGAACAAACATCTAAGGTGATCCAAGTTTGTCATGTTACAATATGTTCCATAATAATACTTTGTTTGAATAGTCGGGTCAACGCAGTTACACCACTTATTGTTTTGTTTTTGAATGCATTCATAAGCACACTCAATTTTGTTAGTTGAAAGCGCTCTATAATCTTTACACCCATCTTGATACGGGGACGGTAATCTTTCTACATCAGTACTTGTGACTTTTATAGATGTCTTAAATCCTGGACTGATATGAAATCCTTTTTCTGAAACCATCGTAGCCTCATGTTTGTCATGAATAATAATTTTTGCTCCAATACTTGGTGATATAGATTCGTTATATGAATCTGTATCTAAACTTAAAATCATCTGTAACGAGTTGTCAGATGAAAATTTTAGCTCTCTGTTATGGGAATCAGAAAAGTTATGCCCGTGTAAACAGTATCCATATTTGAAAGTTTTAAGAGCATCAAATTCAGCTGGAGAACACTTTTCTCCATTAAACAAGCAATGAATATAAAGATCCTTTGCATCTTTTTCTGAAAAAAAAGCATCATCACTCATGCTTGAAAAAATGTTTATTAATTTCAATGCATCCATTTTATTCTTATCCGATGAATCATTTGATTCAAGATTAAGGTAGCCCTGAAACCAACTAAGACCTTCAGATATATATTGAACTTCGTTAATTTGAAGTCGTGAAAAAGGTTTCATTTTAATTCGGTTTAAATTGCAGAAAGTAATAGAAGGAAAGGGTACTTGTTTTTCCTCCTGAATTAAATCGACTATTACAGGATATTCAAAATACAGTTTTGTGAAATTTGATATTTGATAAAATAATATTAGAAACCCTAACATTAAAACTGACATCCATATTAATTTCAGGGTTTTATTGTCAGCATCAAATATTTTAGAAAAAAGAGCGTTTTTCGGTTTGGAAAGTATAGTGAATTGAATTTTTCTCTTAATATCAATAAGATGTCGTTTGGATGGTTTCATGTTTACTGTTGGGTATGATAATCGAATTATAACTTTTTATTCAACTTGAAATACTTCTTTGGGAGGTTTGTAAGGTAGATTTTAAATTTCCATATGCATTGTAGTAGAGAATGGCACCGAAAAAGAAATTTTACTTTATTCATTTGTTTATTTTAGATATAATCTTCATTTCTTGAATTTATCGGAAAAATGAAACAAACGTCATTTAAATGCGAAAATTATCGAACGATGTTATGCAAGCACTTTTTATAAAACAATTTGTCTAAAAGAATCTGCATACAAAATGACAAGTAATTTTATCTTCAAACATAATCTCGGAATTTATGATCGAAGATGTAATCACCATATGGTGTATGCCATAAGCGCAGCACATATAATAAACAGAGATCTGTTAAATTGCACGTGCAAGCTTTTATAAATCTTCAAAAATAAGTACAACATGCATTCTTTTTCGGACAAAGTAGACGTTACTCTTATTTATTTTAATGAAGTTTTTATTGTATGTAGTACTTTTTACAAGACTAAGGCTCTAACTTGACTAATTTATCTGTGATATGTCCTTATAAGGGTTTTAAATCTTAGTAAGTGATTTTCCATCAGCTTGTCAGCACTGAGTGTAAGTTTTTACTGTACTATCATTTGTTCTGATATAACAACTTCAAAGTGTTATTAATGGAGTCTAATGGAATTACCGATTTTATTACCCATGGAGTTCAATGGATTTATTGATTTTTTTATCCATGGAGTTTGATGAATTTATCCATCCGACTTCATTATCCATTGGCTTTTGTCCCATATGCTTTTTAGTGGTTATTGTTTTCTGATGAATTTATTGAAAGTTTACTTTATCACTCTTCGTGCATT
Source organism: Parasteatoda tepidariorum (assembly GCF_982258835.1). Classification (NCBI taxonomy): domain Eukaryota; kingdom Metazoa; phylum Arthropoda; class Arachnida; order Araneae; family Theridiidae; genus Parasteatoda; species Parasteatoda tepidariorum. The sequence continues at coordinate 39,592,025 of NC_141760.1, read as the reverse complement.
ATCCATTTCATGACCAAGCCTGAAGATGTCAAGTTGCTTTGAATTTAAATGTTATACCAAGAACAAAAATTTATAAAATAAAGCTTTATGCGGTACATAAATAACACAAAAGTGTAGGAAGAGTTTGGTTTTCTAAAGGTAATTCCATTGGATAACATATTCCAAATAACATATTCTCGGTAGAAGGAGTTTGCTTTAAATGCGTATTTTCCATTAGTTATATCTGAAAATACAAGCCAATTTGCTTCTCTTTGTGGGAACATTAAAGTTTAAATGAACGATTCAATTTTTTTGTAAATTTGATTTAAGGTTATATTTTCCATCAATTCATATCAGCACAAAAGTTTATATTATTAAATGTCTATTAAAGGCTGCATAAGGAGGTGCCATTTGAATTTTTTTAAAAACAGACGAAATTAATATAATTATATTTTATTCATCTGACAAAATAAATTAATATATTTTAAGAAAAACGTCATTTTACAGGCGAAAATTGTCATTTTCATTAATTGCAGTCATTTACATTCTGTCCATTTTAGATTAAGCTAAAATGAATCACAACCATTAACTACTAATCACTTACGCAAAGTAATAAGTTACTAATCTCTTAAGTATTTTTAAATTATAAAAAAAAAATCGATAAACTATAATGAAATATAATGGGCGTAGAACAAATGGAATTTTATAAAAGTCCTTTTGGTAGTAAACTATAAACTATATTTGAAATAAATATTCTACAGTTTAATGACTGAATTCCCAATTTTAAAGATAATTGACAAACAATTTGCGAAATTAAAATCGTGAATTGTTTAATTTTATTTTTTAAAAAAAATAAGAAAACTCTTTCAATTGTTACAAACTAATTATTTTAAAAGCTTAGTTTTGAGTGAGAAATAGTAGGATTTTTTAAAACATAATTTCTTTTAGTTTTTTAGCGTAAATTGTCTATGAGAAAATGATTCATTCTCAAAATGAACTTAGTATTTACGTAGCATAAACGCTCTTTTATTATGAATTTGGTAAAAGCCTTTTTTTTTTTTAAATTGAGACTTATTGCACTCCTAGAAAACTCGTTTATTTTAGTTCTTATAACATTATCTGTCGCTGAATAATCGGTCTGCAACGTGTAATTGATAGTTTGAGGGTCAAAACTGTAGTTACACTAATCACTGATACAGAACCAGTACTTCTTTGCTAATAAGTTAATTTTTTTACTACTGTATTTTTGATAGAGTTTGCTTACCAAATGTTAGAGACCCTTTCATAAAAGACGCGTTTTTCTCATGTTGTTTTCTATAAGAATGGGATAATTGAGTGCCCACACAAGGCCTAATACAAATCAACTGCTGCCAAATTTTTTCTGGACTTCGATATGTTAATAGAGAGGGAGCGTTTATTTTGACCTTTCTTACAGAATGGATTAAGTTAAATACGTTTTATAACGTAACGTAGCGTAAACGTATTTTACTTAACGTATGTTTAAGCAAATGAATTAAGTTAAATAGGTTAATGCTAGACGCCTGCAAAATGTTGAGATTAAATTGATCATAGAACTTTTAGCATTTATTTTTCCTTTCTATGTCCAGATTATTGTAAAATTAATATAACTTGCATATAAAAAATAATTCAAGATAATAAATACATACTTGAAACAAAAGTAATTTGTAAAATTTCAACTAAATAAAAATGAGTATGCTTTTTACTGAAAATTTAAAAGATATGTTTTCAAATATATTTATTATAATTGTGGTAACTAATATAAATTAGACACTTCAATTGAAATTGAATTTGAAGTATTTTCTTAATAAATATGCATTTTTTATTTAATAGCTGAAGAGGTAAAAAAATATCCCATCTAGGAACTTTGAAACACTTAAAATTAGTGAAAAAGATTTGTTTCCAGGTGTTTTCCTTATCACCTCTTTTAATATAATTGTAAATTTATTTATTAGCCAAATGAAGTTAAGATGCTCTTACTAAGCATTATATAAAGGGCAGCATTTAAAATTATATAGAGAAGGAATTTCAAGGGCATCGTGCTTCAGATTTCGTTAGATTATGTATTTTATATTTGAATTCATATTTTGTGTTTTTAAGTTCTGATCGTAGCATGGTCTACAGATTTGCTGTTCGTCACATTGTTATTACGAAACCCAGCAGTACTTTTAAAGGTATGTGCTGCAGTTTGCTGCTGATAAGTTACAACACTTTTTATTTTTATATAGATTTATATATACATGTATAATATTGCATTCTATGTATATATATATATATATATATATATATATATATATATATATATATATATATATATATATATATATATATATATATATATATATATATATATATATATATATATATATATATATATATATATATATATATATATATATATATATATATATATATATATATATATATATATATAATAATAATAATAATAATAATGTGGGTCCATTAACGAGGAAAGTGAGTTAAAAAGACATGAAAACGTTTTTGGTTGTCTGATAAAATTGAGCAGATAAAGGCTTTTATTATAAACACCTTCAAACATCATCCAATTATCAAACTGCTTTTGATATTTTTTTATCCCGTCTTCCTTAATAGTTTTTCTTTATAATTCGATATTTGTTAGTTTTATTCACTTCAATTTCAATTCACTTTAATTTCAATCCTAATACGTTTTATATTATTATGTTTTCTGCTCATAATGTGTCTCCTAATGTTTCTTTTATTTATTTGAAATGTTTGACCAAACTACCTAACGGCATAAGATTAAATTGGTCTACAGTAAATGATTCTCTGTTTTTTTTTTAATTTAAAATTTAATGAAAATGTTTTCGAGTGAAACATGGCTTCGAAAAAACTAATTAAATGTTTTTTTTCATAGTTACATTATTACTAAATTTTTGAGTCAATATTAAACTGTAGTTTTAATGAGCTATTTTGAATATGCAATGTTGCTGAAATAAATTAATATAATTATCTTGGTATCGAATTTTGTAAATGATTTTAACAATTTCAAAAAGGATTTAAATAAATGATTTAAGCAATATCTCACTGCAATATTTTTCGACTAGGTTTCTTGTATTCAACACAGTATAACCCAGATAATGAGATGTATTCGATTGGCAAAAACAACTTTGTATTCCTCATAAAATAAAGTAATAAAGGAGTACGGAGTTTATCATTGTTCGTAATTGTTATAGTAAGTAATAATAGTAAGGGATGACGTTCTCGCATAAGATTATTTTTATTCTAATTTTCAGTTATGACTGCTAGTACTTTCAAAAGTCAACTATCAATTAGTGGTGCCATATCGATTCCATATTGACTCAATTCTTAAGTTACGAAAAAAATTATAATTTCGAATGATTATATTTCAGTCTTAGACCAATATTAAAAAAAGGTCCCCGTATTTTAATTTGATTGAAACATATTTAGTTGAATAAATTCAAATGAATTCCAATAAAAAAATGTGACAAAAGCTTTAAGCTTTGAAAAAAATCATCAACTAAGTCCCTACTACAAAATGCATCTAAAAATTTTGCAACTTACTTAAAGAGATATTCAGACTAAAGCATTAAATATTATTTTCTAATCGTTATTCTAATCGATATGGCTAGAATTTTTATTCTAAAATTAGGGTAAAATAACCGGCCGCAATCAGCGCAATGCGCAACAAAAAAAAAAGAAAAAGAATTCGACCACCCTGAATAACTTTTGATCTTATGATCGGATCTCCACATTCCAAGACTCAATCTTAATCGTTCAAAGGGATGACCTCAAATATGCTAATTAGTTAGCGCAGACAAAATTTTAAGTTACAAAATCAGACACAAAACGTATTATCTCTGAGCAAACATACCCTTTTTTTTACCGGATTCGGATTTCTGATTCCCGAAGTATAGGTGGTAGCCGCAATGTGGTAAATATGGTCCAATAATTTGTTTAGGAAAGCGGTCCAAAGTTTCACTTCTTAATATTAGTTATGTTTTTTGCGTATTTTACCGTATCTCGAGAACTATTTAAGCGAATTGTAAATTGTTTGCACCAAATTCATGAATTTCGTTTATTCAAGGATAGTTCGATTCATAAAATAATTTTAAGTATATATGTACTGTTCTTTACTATTTTATTTAATAATAGTAAGGTATATAATTTTAAAGAATCTAATTTCACATGGCAAAATACAATTTTGATTGAAATCGGCTGAATAGTTCTCGAATAACGAGTTTCTTATAAATTCGTATGTATTCTATACCTTTTTGTACTTTACAATTCAAAATTTTTCGATTATTTATTAATAAAGTTATAAAAAATAATAAATATTTACTAAAAATATTATTTTTTGGCAGGGAAATTTCCTTGGAGAAACGAATTTTATAATTCTGTGCAAAAGTTTCTGAATTCGCTTGAAAAGTTCTTGAGATATGGCGAAATATGCAAAAAATAAAATTAACATTAAGGAGTCTATTTTGGACGTCTAACCTGATCAAATAATGGGGATCACATTTCCCAGATTGCTGCTATGCTCTATGTTTTGGGGTACAGAAATCCAAATCTATCGAAAAAAATATGTTTGTTCAAAGAAAATACGTTTTTGTGTCTTATTTCGGAACTTAAAATATTTTCTGCACTAATTAATTACCATGCCCTTAAGATTGAGTCCTAGAAATAGTTCAAGTGATTATTAGATCAAAAGATATTAAGTGTGATTATTTATTTCGCACTGGATTAAAACAAGTGCAATATTTTATATGTTTTATTATATTGAAAACTCACATAGAAAAGGGCTTTATTTTTTAAATACTGAAACTCACTTATCTTTAAAAAGTGTTCTAAATATGAATAATAAAAATTATCTTAAATTTTTCACAATCTTTGTAAGAATGTATCAATAAATATAACACAAAATTTTAGCATACAATCTAAAATACATCTTGTTTTTACAATATGTAATACAACAATTTTCAGAACAATAATCATGTTAATTTTTAAGTCATTAAGTCTTAAATATTTATAGTGATTAAAGTGGGGTGCAAATTCTTAATTCGGGCGAGGGCATTTTTTTCTTGTCAAAAAGTACAAGTTCTAAAATCCTATACGTAGCAGAGGAATATGTAAATTTTGCGACTAACTGTTAGGAAAGTTAGGCTTAACAGCAGGATTAAATTGCATAGAAACCCATGCTCGGAAAAGACGTTCTACGCCACAAGAGGTGCTTCCCTATTATGAACTGTTTAGACGCATATGGAGAAGCAGGGTATTATTAATAGGGGAAACAGATTAAGAAAGCGCCCTTGGCGGCTTAAGACAATATTTTCGGGTAACGGTTTTTCAATCCAGCTGCCTTTAACGACCTGCTCTTCTGTGTGGCATTTTCCTGAATTAAAAAAGAAACAACGTGATTTTTGGCTTTTTTTTTAAGTTTAGGTAGCAAATTTTAAAAGAAATAAAACCTAGCATTATTATTGCAACCAGTACTACAGTCAAGAGGAAAATCTCCAAAATTGCATAGGAACCCATCTCCTTCCGGGCATGGGTTCCTACGCAATCTTAATTCTAATGATGTGTCCCAATTCCCTTAGAAGTTTGTCGCAGCATTTACATGACATTTTTAAACATGTACATTTTGACAACAAAATAGCCTAAAAATTCCATTAAAAAAAACTCTAACTTAGAAAGAAAATCCGATTGCAGTTTTGAAATCCGCGATACGAAAGTATCTAAGAACTGCTAAAAAAACTCACGCAACTGAAGAAAAAAAAACTGTTCCCCTGTGTAATTAAAACAAAGTCTATTTCAGAGTACGTTGAGCAAGAAACTCCGCCTGCACTTGAGCTAAAACTTCGGGATGTCGAAATAAAGTTAATGCTGTCATGGCCATTGATTTTGCTGCAATAAGAGTTGGTGCTTGAGCTTTGGTGGAATAAGAAGCATCGGCAAACTCTATTGTATGGTTGGCGGCATTTGTTTCTATGTCATACACGGGATGTATCGATGGAACAACATGTGAAACATTACCCATATCTGTTGATCCAGCAGGTATCTCTTTCATGGTATCACATTCCGGTAAACCTGGAAATAAATTCCTTTTAATACAAAGTGAAAATATGTTTTTGTCTAGTAATTTTTGATTTGCTCATTTAACTTATATTTAAAAATTGTAAAAATGGAGAAATTATTAATCAAAATATGAAAAATTTATAAATAAAAATAGTTTTACGTCTCACATTTCCAAAAATGACACTTTTTACTACAAATAGTTCTTAGAATCATTTCCAGATATTTACAGAGAAAATGTTTTTTTGTAAAATTACCACACTGAATACTAAGGACATTTCTTATAGAAAAAACATAATCCTGGTTAATAAAATCAAAATATATAGTATTTAATGCATACGTTTTGCAATTTCTCTTTTCATAAGAAAATGGTTTACCAGAAATTCTGGTTTTCAGTGATCTTGTTCCTTTTGTCACACATTTAGTAAAAAATACAAAACTGGAAAGTAAATTTAACCGAATTATTGTTTTTTATGTTCTTGTATCATAATAAAATTAACAAGTTCTGCAATAGTTACCAAATTAATGTATAAAAAATAAAATTTACTAAATTATCTGTGGCGTATTAAACATGTTAACTTACAGTTAATCTTAAGAGGAACAATACAGAGAAGCCTGTAAGAAAATGATTTTTTAATTAGATTTATAACGATCGTGATAACACTTAACTTAATATTTTTTTTTTATCTTATTGTACATATTTTAATTTTCTTTCTATCATGTTTCAAATAATGAAAATTTAAAAAAAAATATCTCATTTGCAATACAATGTTTATATTCTATTCTTTAAATTATTCATAACTTGCTGTACTCATAAGTGAAAACAAACATCCAAATTTTATTCCATTTTGGTTTTTTTAAACTAAATGAATGTAGTTTTTGTTGCTCGTAGATTTTTTAAAAATATTTTTTCCCAATCTGGTGGTTTTTTGAAACAAAATTAAAAAAAATTACATAAAGTAATTTACATTTTCATGGATTACTCAAAGTCTGTTAATACAATCTAAAATTCCTATGTGCAACGAAAACTATAGTTATCGTGAACATTTTGTCAAAATTTAAATCGGTTGAAACTAGTGCTTGTCTAACCCTTTTCTTGTCTATCTATTCTCATGCGACATCATGTATGTTTTTAGAACAGCAGCTAAAATTCTGCGGTTATCTTAGTTTTGAGTATATTCTTTGACTGCTGGGAAAACATTTATTTCTAACTGTTCAAAAACTGTATCAAGCATCATCAAAAATTATTTACAGCTAAATCAAGTTTATCAAAAATTATTTCAGCTAAATCTTTATTAAAAATTTTAAAATCCATTACAGCTAAAAAAAAAGGTTGCAATTTTAACGAATTATATTGAAAGAACAATTAATTAATTTTTATGCATAGTTCAAATAATTATTTTCAATAAAATAGTTAAAATGATAGTATTTAATTAAACTGCTTTGATAGGAATGAGTTAATCCATTATCAACTGAGTACACAAGTTCACAATGTTCATACATGTCGCAATGCGTCCTGCGTCGCAAGCCGCTTTCCATATATTTAGCTGAAACTTTTATATTTTTACCAAAATCGATTCAGTATTTTAGTACGATATTCGTAAAGGGATAAAAAATAAAAAAAATGCAATAATTTTCTTATCACATGTTTTTTTTAAATTTTGCAGTGTTGTTACCCATTAAAACGGCTAAATTCTGAAACTTTACACTTTAAGAAAACTTTTATTAAAACGTTAAACGTTTATTTAACTTTGAAATATAAATTAGTTGATAAAAATATCTATAAGAAATTAAACAAATATTTATTTACCTAATTGTTCTGAAAATTTTCCGAATAGTTTTCCCAGTACAGGATTTGTTATAAGATTTTCGTAGCAATTTTCTTCATCAAATTGTGCAGAGTAAGTGCAACCAGTAGATGTAGCTGCCCCCTGCATGCACTTTTCCACTTTTGCTTTTAGTTCGTAAACTTCGTTCCTTGTTGGAGCTCTGATGTACATTTTTAATTGAGCTTCAGCTGGTATTATATTGGGTGCAGTTCCTCCTTTTGTAATGATTGCTTGAAATAAATTAATTATATGTTAAGAAAAAGCATTAAGCCAGAGGTTGGTTAAAATAAAACATGTCTGGTGGGAACATGGCATCAAAATACGTTTTGTACACTGTTAGAATGTTCATTCTAAATTTACGGTAAAATAACCTCCACCAATTAGTATAATTCCTATTAATCGAAAGGTTTATACAGTTACAAAAAATTCTTTAACTTTACGGATTTGAATACGGTTGCAACTGGTTTGGCTAAGGAATCGTGAGCGCAAAATTTTACGGTTTGTAACCATTTACAACTAGCATGGTTTAAAGTCCATAAAAATAAAATTTAACTGGACATTTGTGTTGGGTTAAGTTAATTTTTTGATTAGGTAATGGACTTTGGATTGATTAGCATGATTTTGACAAATGAACCGTAGAATGTAAATTAATTAGTTTATCTGGAGGGGACATCTATGCTTGATGGAATATTCGTATTCCAATCGTCCAGGATCTCCAATTGGCCGATAAGGAGATTGCCAGTCAGAAGTTTAGCCGGTCAAGAGATTGACAGAGTAGCCTTCTTGGCCATATGTACCGAGCGTCAAAGAATAAAGTGACTTCATTAGGTGGGCTTAGTTAGCGATTATAAAATTCTGTTTCTTTAACCTTATTAGGTAAAGAGAGTCAATTAATGATTTTTCTCACAGTTAGTAGTTTCTATACAGCATTGTTAACAGTGTTTTGATTGTTTTTGTTGAATATGGTAAAATAACAATTAAAAGAATTGTTATGTAACCATTTTCTCAGAGAAATTTTTAACAAATTGAGCTGTGAAAAAAAAACGACTTTTTTAACATGAATAAAAAAGTTTTATTTGATTTTAACTTGGAATACAGTTTAGCTTTGCGCAACTATTTTGGTTTGTAAAGCATCAAATTCGACGGGATATTACATTCAGTTTTTACAGTGTAGAAATGGAGTGCGTGGAACCAGAATACCAGGTAAAATTTGCTCTAACCTTAATACCTCGCCAAGTTGAACTGTAGTATCTATATTTTAAACTTGATCTAGTACGATACATGGTGTGAAATATTATGTGCTTATGCCCATCGTATTTTTTGTAAAACAACTTACTTATTATATGTCAGTTTGAAAATGGCAACGAGAAGAGCTTTTGAGGTTGCCATGGTGATGGATTAGAATGTAAATAGTTTTTTGATTAAGAGTTTTATTTTTCTGGTACAGCGAAGCTGTAATTTTGCTGTTTAGTTAATAAATCTAATAGTAGAGTTTTAATAATTTGATTCGAAGTCCTTTGAGTTTTATTTGAGGTCAGTTTGTATTTTGTATTTTTTGACACATGGGAACTTAATTAATTTTAGCATTATTTTAAGTTTGCAGAAAATTTTGAAGATTTAATAGTTTAAAACATTGATATTATAGGTAAATGAAGCAATTTTACTGAGATTGCAAAATCATTAACATTTTGTATGAAAATCACATAGAAATTTAGAAAGTTATTAGAAAAATGAATGACGATTAAATACCTAATAAATGTTGAGGTTTTATAGTTAAAATTCAGCATGTTATCAAAAGAAATAAAATCAAAGAAATCCGACAAAGATGCCACAAACAGTTCGGAATTATAAATATTTTCAAAAATACAGTAGTAAGGAAAAAATTGGTAAGGAAACCTTTAGGTTTATACCTATGAATTATCGTCACCTTTAATATTAGTTTATGAATTTATAAACAAATCAAGCTTGTTTTTACGATTTTTAATTTTTATATTATATTTTTTTAGTTATTTTTCATGTAATATATTTAAAAACTAAAATAAAAAATTCTTTACTCTATAGTTCAAACATGATTTAGGAAAACAGTACATAAATGATGAAAACTGTACAATTTTGAGAAAATGCACAGTTGCCAGTGAAAAGTTGAAATTTAAATAACTGGAAAGAATTAAAAATGGAATGGGAATATTAAAACAAAAAAACATCGTGTTTAAAGAAGGAGAAGGTGATGGTCGTTCTGAAACAGTTTTTAATTTGAAAAAAAATATTTTTCATTGTCAGTTTTCTTATAACTGTCCATTCCAGACATTTTTTTACTTATCCATTCCTCATACATATCATCCATTTGTACAATTATCTATTTCACATATGCGTCCGATTTATTTTCAGTTATAGGTTTCTCTCACGCATCTGTTCATGTAATTTTTCGATTTAAATGCGAGTCTATTTGTAAAATTATCCATTTCACACGCGTGTCCTTTTGTACAATTATCTGTTTCACATATGCGTTCGTTTTTATTTTAATTATTGGCTTCTCATACGCATCAATTCGGGTAATTATTCGTTTCAAATACGAGTCTGTTCACAAAATTATTCACTTCACACATGTGTCCGTTTGTATAATTATCCATTTAACATATGCGCCCGTTAGGAATATTATCCGCTTGATAAATGTGCCCGTTTTTATAATTACCCGTTTCATGAAAATGTCCGCGTGCACAATAATCCTGTTGACAAATGTATGAGTTTGTTTTATTACCCATTTCACATATCGTATCAGTATACTTAAATAAAATATAAAATTACCATGGAGTCTATAAGATGGTTTTATTTGCTGTCTTAGTAATCCGATGCTTTGATAGAAGCAAACTGCTGCATCCAATGCATTTAAGCCTTCCCAAGGAAATGCTGAAGCATGACTTTCTTTTCCTTTAAAATCTACAACACACTGAAAATAAATTAAAGTTTTAAAATCAAGGTAACTGTACTAGTTGATTTTTTTTAAAAAAAATTTATAATCTAATATGCTACTTTTATTTTATTTTCATTCGGTTTGTTTTCTTCCACTTTATTTTTTTTTATAGATATTTACTTTTTTTAAATAAATGACACTTAAAGTACAAGTATTTGTTGCACTATTGCATATAAATTTGCATTTATAATTATATTGCATTTGTTGTAATATCGCATACCAGAAAACATATACTTTTATCTGTTTTTAAATACAATTTAAAAATTATAAACTTATTTTAAAAATTAGAAATGTTAAACTTAAAATTTTCAAAATGTGATATAAATTTTTTTTTCTACTTTACTATAGGTGTAATATGTATTTTGCCAAATACTTTATTGCCAAAAATATAATATTGAATCATTATCCTTATAACTTTATAACAAAGAACTTTTATTATTAAAAATGCTGCAATACCAAAGTAAGCTATTTAACTAAGAAAATATAGTTCAAATTGCTTCAACTAGAAAGGAAAATACTTATTTTAGGGCTTGTTTAGTTGTGAATTAAAACATAATCAATAGCTTTTATGTCGACAATGTTATTGATAAAATGCTATAGTTTAAAATTTATTTTTAATTAAAGAAGAATATTATATTAAATTAAAGAAAATTATATTTAAGTTATATGCAATGTGTATTTCTTGAGAGGGCAAAGAATAAAGTTTAGAATATTAAATTTGATGAAAATGGGTTTATTTTGGGTAAGTTTTTTTCGCCACTCAATTTTTAGGTAATTTCTGTTAAAATTTATTTAAAAAGAAAATATTAAAACAAATGTAAAAAGTAAAATAATTTAGCAGGTTTTTATTTGAACTTTTCCTGTGTTTTGAAATAAATTTGCGGTGAAAATGCTACATAAGTGCTATTGCTGCTCGTATCACTATATTAAATATCATAAACAGTGGTTCTTTCCAAAAAATTAATATTTTTTTTGGTGATACTTCAAATGGCTCTTAGAAACATTTTTTTCTTCCTCAAACAAGATTTCTAGAAGTGCATTAAGATTGGTTTAAAAATCGTAGTTATACATTGATTTTAAAAACTTCAAAACATGAAGTTGTTACAATATCTAAAGGTCTGGTTTCTTAGGACAAGCGCCTTATCTGGGTGTCAGCGGGACGTCAACGTCACGCTGACGCCAGCAAAATACTGGTTTGTTAGCTCAAGGCCTGGTTTCTTAGAACTAGCGCCTTATCTGGGCGTCAGCGGAAAGTTGACGTAGATCTGACGCCAAAAAAAGACTTTTTTGTTAGCTCAGCGTGAGCAGTCGCTCCAACGCAGACATTATCTCTCATTGCGCATGCGTCAATAACGTAAACAAATATTTATTTTGAAATTGTATTGATTTTGTTATTGTCGTCCAGTGTTTTAGAGAACAAATAATGACTTTGTCCATGAAAAAACACATTATAGCTGAGCTAAATGAAGAGTGCTATGTTTAATGAAGAAGCTATGTTTAATGTCAAAATCAAATTTTGGCTGATTTTAATGTGCTGTTGGATGTTGTCCGCCATTGCTTCTGTGGTTAACGTCACGTTGTAATCCAACTGCAGTTGAGTTGGACGGCAATTGTAGTTCAAGATGAGCGTTCGATGACGTATACTATCAAACTCACAAATGGACCAATCAGAGGTAAGCGCTGATTTCCAGCTGACGGCGTCCTATCCTAAGAAACCAGGCCTTAAGCTGTATAGCTAATGACCAATAAAAACTTGCAAAACAAGGATCGAGTCGTATTCTTTGAAAAGTTTTGGTAGTCTGATTATTGATATTATATTTTTTCTGAATCCTTAAGTAACTTTCAGCCTCTTGCGCGTCAAAAGTCTTTTTTACGAATCTTGTGGTGTTTATTTTGTAATAACACCCAACAACAATCGAATTCCTATTTGTACTCTCTCTTTGAAAGCTTTTTACCATTTTTGAGATGTCGTAAAAAAATGAAAATGTGGGTTTACAGTGAGTATCAATTTCAATATTTCGAGGTATTGTGTTTTCTGAGCTAGCGCAAAACTTCAATTTTCAAAAATCTTACGGAGAATGAAAACACAACGAACCATTGAATGTTAGCAATTAGCAATGCAACGTACAGACTACTGAAATTTTAACAATGTTCAGTAAATTGGTAAGGCCTACTGTAATCATATTTTTTACCCAGCTTTTATACAATTGTACAGACAAATGCCAGTTTCTTATTGGCTTGAATCATATGCCGTCTCATGACGTCAAGCCAGTCATATTCCGAAACCACGCCTAATTACTTAATGTTGTCACTGAATGGTTGAAAGAAATAATAGAAGAAATAGTGCAAGAGATAAAATGCAACGGACACGCAGTGACTTTTATGTCTGTACTTGCTATGAAGAAATGCAAAGAGACCAATAATTTTCACGCAGCTTTTGACAACGTAAATGATTGTGTACGTTTTGATTTGTTTTTGAAATTTGGAATTTGATATTAAAAGAAAATAATTCTCGACCACCCCCGGGTCTTTTAGAGAGGACAGCATTTCTGCGGACTTTTGAATCTTTGACATTTTAAAACTTTCTATTTATTGAAAATTCTGACTCAATAGAAAAAAATGTTTTCGAATTCAGCGCTAAAAATTCCCAGAAACTGAATATTAAAAAAACAAAAAACAACCACCTGGAACTTGTGTGATCATAGTGTTTCAGATTCATTACAAAAGAAAAATCTTACATTTATCTTGCTAAGAGTTGGTGGTGCGAATATCGTGAATTTCCGAGGATGCACCATCATTGCTACATCAATATCTTTGAAAGCCCCCTTCTTGATCAACTGGACTTTTCCTCCACCTCCCTCTTCGGCCGGTGTTCCAAGAACTACCAACTAAAAAGAAAAAAAAAACACAAAATTAAAGTTAAAAAATAAAAAAAAAGCTTTTTTAATAATTGCCTTGAATTGTTTCAAGTTTTATGTCAATGCCTTTTATAGTTAAGGGTGAATTCACATTGAGCTCTGACGTCAACACGTCAGTGTACTGTATAGTCTGATGGAATTTAGAATATCCATATTCTGTGCTTGCACAGAGAACGCAATTTAAGGAGATGTTTTGACGTTACTGAACTCACCCTCATGTCTTCAACGATGTTTTATTGTTAGCTTCAGTGTGATAAAGTGTTTATTTTTATTATTTTTTCCAATGCCCACCTGGTGAATGACCTTTCCTCATACAGGCATCTGAAGGGCAGATTTGTTGGCCACTCTTCCCACAGTAAGAACAAATAGGACAGAGAATGGAAGAACATCTTTGCTTTACCCTGGAATCAAACCCAGAACTTTTCTGATGCAAGACTAGTTCCCCTGACTCCTACACGGGCCGGTCGGTGATAAAGCGATTATAAAATATCAGGTTTGTATCATGAACTTTGGTAATCGTTGAAAAAAGGAATTTGCGAAGAACATACATGGCAAATATTTCAAAACACTTAATTTGAAAACCTGGGTTTGCATACGCAAAGTAATTTATTAATGCTCAAAAATTTAAATTTCAAAATATTTAAAGCTATTAATAAGGTCCATTAATCTATTTTTTTACCAAGTGGAGACGGAACTGACATTTTTTCACAATTAAATGAATTAAGATTTGGTGTCGTTTTTTCCAAGTTTAAATTCAACTGTCTTTGTTTAAATTTAAAAAAAAAAATAACAGCCAGAATTTTTAAAATTTTATGTTCCAATTTTTTTCTCAATCTTGTTGCCTTTGGATGTTTTATGCAATATTCATGAATATGTTATTAATGATTTTAATAAGATTATAATTTGTTTAATTTACAAAACGTACATTACTTTGCCAACTATAGTAGGATCAGCCTCCATAACTGCTTTAATACCTATACTTGCAGCAACACCAGCTTCAGATATTAAGTTATGACCACAGCCGTGTCCAATAACTGGCAAAGCATCGTATTCCAACAAAATAGCTACCACAGGCCCTTTATCTAGAATGTGGAGCATATAAAAAATATAACTAGTTTAAAAAAATTTAATTTTTTTCTTCAAAATTTAATATTAAAATTTTTTTAATCAAATATTAAAGATATTAATGAAAGAGGAAAACAAATTATAGCTACATTAATATTATAAGCTAATAATCATTTTCGTATTGCTTAATTTTCCTTTTGAATACTAATGACTCGTTTAAAACCAAGCTTAATAATTTGAGAGAATATACCGTCGGTGATCTTTTTATTCCGGGCAAAGAGCAAAATGCGTGCTTAAGAAAATGGAAAAAAGCTCAAAATACTTGCTTAAGAAAATGGAAACAGCTCGAAATACGTGCTTAAAAAATGGACACAGCTCAAAATGCGTGCTTAAGAAAACAGACACAGCTCAAAATGCGGGCTTAAGAGAATAGAAGAAGCTCGAAATGCGTGTTTACGGAAATAGATCAAGAATTTCAATCCGTTTTTTAAACCTCTCTGATTAAATTAAATTTTTTCTGAAGAATAAACTAATGAATTAAAATAAATTCTTAATGTAATGTTCTTTTTCTTAGATTGCTTAATACATTTTTTTAAAAATTAGTCTTTTTTGAAAAGGCTTTACATAGCAGTAACTGTTTTTACAAAGCTGTCATGAATCATATAAGTTTAGAATATTCTCATTAAATTTAAGTTGTTTGAGCGTACGATGCACATGTGTTGTACGTTACACTTTGTAAAAAACATTTTATCTTTTAGAGTTCTGAATACAGTGATATCGTCTGAAAAGTTACATTTGTAATATGCGTAGTTACCCGGACCTCAAAGTCGGGTACTTGACCTTTTAATGATTATGCTTCTTTTAAAAAAAAAAGTAAAAATAATAGGTAAGAAATTCTTCGTTTAGTAGTTGAACTTGGGTTGATTATTGAAAGTCCCATTTTATTAAATCCTCATTTTAAGCAGTGTTAATTTTAAAAAACAAGCGCTTTGAGTTGTGTTTATTTACTTATGCACAGGTTTTGAATTGTCCCCAGAATAGAAATTTACCGTCAATCTGTAACTTAACATTATTATTTGAATTTTCTTCAAAAAGCTGAATAAAAATTATTATAGTATGTTATAGAAAAGAGAAATAGCATTTTTCTTGAAATTTAAATTACATTCAACGAAAAATTATCTTCACTTTCTGCATAATTACTTGATTTACGAATTATTTTCTTCGAATTATAAATGTTTGAAGCGGACAAATTGTTTTTTTTTACGTAATTTTAAATTTGTGAACACAATAATAATTTGTAAACATAATAACTAAGCAAATCATATTTCGGAAAGTAAAATGCCTTGTCACTGCAATAACTAGATTTAAACACTAATTATTAAATGTAAGACAAAATTGTCGACGAATTTCATTACGTTTTGTTTAAAAAAGTATGTATAAATAAATCTGAAAAAAAAATGTAATTCAAAAAAAAAAAATAAATAAAAGAATTTGGTTTTACAAATAAATTTCAATGTTTTTTTCTCAATGTACTTTGTAATTTTTTGATAGATTTATTGTCCAACAATTCTGAAACTTCTAGAAAAATATTTAAAACTTTGAAAAGTTAATAGTATATTTATAAATGAAATGAATAGTTTTTTCCCTACTAAATCTATTCGCACCCTATTTTCAGCCAGTTTAAAATTTGTTCATTAAATAATGACTAAAAGTATACTTAAAATTTTGACACTATAATCCCTTTTCTTAAAATATTTAATACTAGCCGCCTAAGGCGGCCAGCTGTCCGCCACGCTAAAGGTTTCCACAAATAAAGTTTTTTAAAACATAGCAGGAAATCTGAAGATTAGTGGACAATTAAAGTGTTTCTGTCCTGCAATTTTGTCTTCATATCCAGTTCTGCTGCAGATGTGTCATAGCTCTTGAGGATGTTTGAAGATGTAACTTTGCTATGGTAACCTAAGCTATAATATAACTATCAGGTGGAGACTTGTTTTTTTTTCTTAAAAAAAGGCCTCAGAAATTGTAAAAGCAAACAAAAGTTGCTTTAAATACATGAAAAGAACACGAAAACGAATTAATTTTTTATGGTATCTATTTCTCTATAATTTTTTTATGGTATCAATTTCTATTTCTATATCGCTACAAAAATTAACGTCGGGTAGACTATATTTGAGGGTGCCCCTTGATTCTCGCCAAGTTGTGATCGCCAAGCTGGGCGATGTTGAAACCCAATCGTGATTCTCAACGGTTTAGATTTTAGCGTTATTAATGTTCAACGGTATACGTAATTTCAGAGGTCCATTAGTTCTTCGTTAGATACCGGCTGGTAAGGTTACTTTTACTTCTGGTCAATAAGATCGAAGGTATGTGGGCAGTCATAAAAAGGGACTTTATAAAAAAATGTCATCACCAGTTCGGTACCACAAACGCCATTTTCGATTCATATTTCGCCGAATTTATGTGACGATGGAGGTACACAGATTCTATTCACGATAAATTTAGACAGTATCTAACTGTTATTAGATAATTCTGTGCACCTAAATCTGAGAATATTCAAGCTTAATGAAGAAGTGAGTTGTTGTTTTTTTCCTTTTCTTTCTGCACCTACTCCATTAATTTTTGCTTCGATTCAAAATCCTTTTTATTGGATTTATTAATTTTGCTTATATTGGGTTCATTGCAAGCTTTATCCGATGTTTTGTTGAAATTTTCCAATGTTTTTTTAAATATCATTATGTTTCGGCCGTTATTTCTGTTACCACGGTGTTCCGCGCAAACAGGAATAGCGCCAAACATAAGTCACCAATTTCGCCAAGGGGCATCCTCAAGTATAATTTTCCCTTATCGTCTTCGCTTAAGAAAAAAAAAAAGAGAGTGGAAAGAAGAAGAAAAACTTATTATAACAATTATGAACAGCGATAAATATATCAAAGCGTAGCGTTCTATTTACGTATCTAATATGTTGCCACATTTTTAGTACAAAAGTTAAAGTTTTATCCACTTTGATAAATGTAAACTAATGCGAACCTTACAATTAAATTATTAATTCCTTCGTATATTATTGGTTTAAGTTGTCGAAAATTAATGTTTCATTTGTAAGGTTCGCATTAGCATACATTTATAAGAGATATGCATTTTTTAATAGTTTTTTGAATATGGCTCTTTGAAGACGAAAAAGCATAGATTTTCTTACAAAATGACTGATAACTAAAAAACTAATCCAAATTTTTGAAAAAGAAAAAAAATACTTCTTCATTATGTCAAAACACAATTATGTGTCGAGTTTCGAGCCTGGGCGAGGCTTCTGGGGCGATATATTGTGATTACAGACACACACACACACACACACACACACACAGCCGCTTTTATTATTATGTATAGATTTACTTATTTATATATTTTATAATTCAATATATTTAATGCAAACTTCTATATAATAATTAAGCTTTTTTTTATGATCATGCTTATATATTATGCATGTTTACATTGAAATTCATAATGTTTTTATGTTAAAATTTATCATACATGCTTTATTGTAAAAGTGCTTGATAAAATATATTTAATCTGTGTTTATCTTATATTTTAGGTTGCGGTAAAATTTTCTTTTCTAGTGTCTTATACCATAAAAGCTTCTTAACTTTTACCTGTTTACTAATGGTCTTAAAGAGAAGTCTTAAAAATTAACAAACATAGTCTTAACAAATCTTAATTTATGTTTGAATAAATTAATAAAGTAAATTAAAATAGCATAAAAGCCCTGAATAAGAATTAAAATTAAAAAAAAAAAATTTCGAATGGCAGGCACTGAACCTGTGGACCAAAGTCACGGAGGTGAGTAACATTGCCCACGCCACAAACCCGTTCATAGGGTGGGCCACATTCACTCATCACACACAACAGAGGACAACACAAGAGAGAGAAACATCCATGCCCAGAGAGGGATTCGAACCAGCTGCTATTGGCTTCGCAGTCAGGGGCGATAACCACTCAGCCACGTGGCCGGCTTAAAGTTTAAAATAGTACTAGTAATAATAATAGCAGCAATAATAATTTCTCTTTCTATTAAATATAAGTCAAATAAAAATTTTAATTATTGCATGCAATCATAAACAAGTAATTTCATTACACAGTGTATGTGATAGAAAGTCAAGTTTGCTAAGTCATTCCTATAGTTCATTGCTGCATGAAATTAATTTTCATTTACTTCATTAAATAAAATACATAAGTATTTTACTTTTTTTAAAAATTAAGGTCTTTGAGTGCATTTCAGAAATATCTAGATTAATAAGTAACTATAACTTAAATGTTAACTTCGCTTCAGCTTTGAGTTCCATTCAGCTTCGAGTAATTTTCAGCATAATTCAAGTTAAAGAAACCTAATCCTCAACCTAATTTTATTAGATGATTAAGCTTTCGACATTCTTTTCGGTATAACCTAATAAAATTTATTCACCAACCTAATCTTATTAAGTTCCTTTTGACATAACCTAATAAAATTTGTTAACCAACCTACTCTTATTAGATAATTAAGTTCCTTCTTTAGACATTACATATTAAAATTTATTTTCCATCATACTATTATCATGTGATTAAGTTCCTTTTAATATAACCTAATCAAATTTATTCACCAACCTAATGTCATTAGATGATTAAGTTCCTTTTGACTTAACCTAATAAAACTTATTTACCAACCTAATCTTATTAGACGATTAAGCTTCCATTGACATTAACTAATAAAATTACTTTTCATATTTTGAAAAATTAACAATAAAATTATTTCTTACTTTGTTTCGATACATGTTCTGCTCGAAAAGCTGTTGGTAACAAATAATTTTCTGTAACATTGAAACCATATTTCCGTAAAATGTCAGTCAAAAAATCATGAGCTTGAACCTCTTCATATTGAAGTTCAGGATTCATCCATATTGTCTCACTGATATTGTGCAAAATTTCTCTTTGTGAATCAATTTTCTCACACACTATTTTTAAATCCGTGTCAGCCATTTTAAAGTCTTGTATTTTGAAGAAATTTATTATTTTTATATTGTGTCACGACGCCTACACACAATCTCTAAAATATCAGATTTGATTGTATAAAAACACAATGACGATTAACTTTCAATATATTATAGTATTTTATTTCTATTAATAGATGAAATTTACTGAAATCAGTAAAGCATTGAAAAGAAATTAAATTGCTTTAGATTTTATAAAGGTGAGACTTTGGAATATTAAATTTGAAGGAAAATTTACAATACCAATCATAAAAAGAAATATCTGACACAAAGCTTTTACAAAGAAAGTTATCTTCTCTCTCTAGCTTATCTGTAATAATGATAAAGGTTATTTTAGTCCGCCTCTTTATTCGTTCGTACAATGTAAGATTTAAGCAGCTGTGTTTGGCAATAAATAAATATAAGTATGAATTTTTGCTCCGTCCTAGGGACAATACAAAACAAAGCATGTTATTTTTCACTGAAACAAACTAGTTCTTTCCTTCTTATTTTAAAAAAAGATTTGTGATCAGTATAAGAAATGCACAAATAATTGTAGAAATGCAAAAATAACTGATTTTATTAGCGACTTATTTTAATATAAAGACAGATACGGAATGCTGATAGAAAATACTTATACGTTGATAAAATTTCCGTATAAAAACATACACTTTTTATTTGGTGAAAATTACTCATACCTGATAAAATAGTAGTCAACAAAAATTTCTTTTTATTATATATTATAGTACCTTTTGTAAGAAACTGTCATAATTTTCTCGCAATAAAATAACAAAAAATTTCTAAAAATAATTAATTTTATAATAATTTATGTATACGCTTATTATATTGTTATAGAAAATGAACAATTAGCCTATTTGTAGAAAGTAAATTAAGATATAGTAACACTGCAAAATTATAATTAATTAGTATATAAAAATTTATAATGATTGTTTTACTAATACTAATTTAATCACTCATTTTCTTTTTGTATTCTCTTAAGAGGTTTTATTTTGTTGTTGGGTGCATCATTAGTTGTCACAACAAGACTGGAAAGAAAAATTTATTTAGTTCTGTACAATAATACTACATGTCTATTGTTGTTATTCATCTTTTTCATCATATTCACCCCTTAGAAGTTTCTGGCACGATATGAAGTAAACAGACGTGAAACAATTTTCACTGAAAGAAATAAGGGAAAAATCATTTAAAAACATAAAAATTGCATTCAATATACTACACATTGTAAAATTAATTGGAAACACAATTGATGTTGAAGCAATTTATTTCTGCCTTTTCTTGTACAATTAGAAACAACAATCATTACAGCATTTATAACAAGAGAACTTAAATCCTTTTAGAACTGAAAGTTTTTTTTTCATAAATTCATCAGCAAAAGTGATAGAGTTACCATTAGCACTTTTTTAATGGAATATTTCAGTGAAATGGATCACTAAACGTTTAAAAGGTAATATTTTAAGCCTTTTATAATTAAATGTTTTACTCATACATTGAGCAGCAGATTAAACATGTTTAAAATGTAATTTTTTAATAATTTTAAAATCAAATGTTTCACTCTTATATTCATTAGTAGATTTAAAAGAGTTCAAATTGTATCTCTTTAAAATTCTATAATCAAAGGTTTCACTAGAATGTTCACCAGAAAAGGTAAAAGAGTTTAAAATTATAATCTTTTATGACTTCTGTAATAAAAGTTTCACTCGTATATTCAGCAGCAGAATAAACAAATTTAAAATGTAACCATTTAAGGCTTTTAGAAATATTTTTTTCACTCTTTTAATCCTAAGCAGGCCTTTCAGCCATTAAAAGCTTATATAAAGAACAACAACACCGATTTACCTGCAAAAGTGTTCTTTTCCAGGTTTTAGAATAGCTTGTTTGCATGATTCACATATTTGCAAGTTTGCAGCAAAAGCCTCACTGCTGTAGTCCGGTGGGCAACCGATTTCAACCATTTCTTCGGAGTGTACTACTACACTGAAGATAGTCAAAGTAAGAACGACTAAACATAAATTTCTCATTTTCTATTTCTGTAAGAGAAGAGTTGTAAGAAATTATCTTACTTAGAATGTAACCAATAAATGTTCATCGTTAGCAAAGAGCAGAAAAACTATGATTGGAAATTTTTAGATTGAACAAAATTTTATAGTTAAACTTTTTAAAGTTTTATTCGTTGTCAGATTTTAGGAAGTAAAAAAAAGATGAGCAGTATTTTTAAAATTTAAAATGTTCAGTTTCTGACTGCATATAAAATTAGAAATATGCTTGAAAATTTTTTCTTTCACTGAAAACTATCTTATTTGAATGGTCGGTAGAATATATTCTATGCGTGCAAACGAATGTTAAATTTTCTTATATTTACATAGTACGAAAATCATGAAAAAGTTGAATTCTTGGTTGTTATAAAAATGAATTGTAAGACTAGTTTTTTTTCTATGCTTTAGACAAGTTAGTACTTTTAAAAAATATATATATATTGCTTATAAGCAATTTGAAATTTATATAAAAAAATCGTTTAAATGAATTTCTTCTGGCTATAAGTCCACAAATAACTTTTGAAATGCTTTACACATTGGTGTGAAATTTCCTTCTTCAGATTGCTACATTTGATATTATTATCAATCTACAATATTTCTCCCGTCCATTTATTTAAATATTTAAATTGTACTTCAGTAAAATGTTTGCGAAACGTGTTTTTATTTTCTCGGAGTACACCAAAATGAAATAGCATTTTTGCAAAGTACCCGCGCCATATATTAAAAAAATTAAAAGCAGACAAAAAGATTGAATTATTAGTTAGGTCCAAGCAAAACACGTCTTAACTTAACACTATTATTTTGATTATACATAAGCAAAGATAAAATATTTGAAAAAAGGACAAATAATGCCGGAGAATTCGGCATTATTTATACTCTATTTGAGTTCTTTATCTTTATTTCATGCCAGCTAAATAAACAACGTTACAAAATAACTAAAATTGCTGTTAATGGATGGAACAGTTATGATTCTTTCAATTCTAATTATTCTTTTTGTTAGATTAGTTGTCAACATATACATGAACATTCCATTCCATATATTGCATAACCTTAAATCTTCATAATAACTGCTTAGAAGTTCCGCAACGCATTTTTTTTTAAAACCTATGCACGAATGTAAGTTTTTCGTAAGTATTCTTTTTCTGAATATTTTTAAACATTGGGGAGTCATGGGATTAATTATTTATATTTTATATGTCACTAGCACATCCGAGTATTTGACTTCCCTAAAACAGCAATTTACTTTCATAAAAAATTGATGTGCTGCCTAAGTAAGTTATTCTTTAATTGTTGAATATTGTTAAGAATTCATTACATAAGGAATGAAAGCTTGTTTTGTTATTTTTTTTATTAATTTAATGACATTATTGCAATATCGCGTAATATTGCATTGAAGATTATTCTTTCTCAGGAGTGCAAGTCATACGAAAATAAACAAGAGATACTTATGTAAATACTATGCATTTGTACACAATAGGTTTTAAAATGTGGAAGTTTCATCATTAGTTAGACATTTCGCTGGTTCAAAACTAAACCGACACTTCTGCACTCACTTCTCATTCAAATAACATGAGAAGTGAATGCAGAAGTGTCGTTTTAGTTTTGAACTAGCGATTTGCTCTGGCATACTGCAGACCACGTGGCATATCCACATGACGTGAAAGTTACAGCAAAACATCAACAAATTGATTTCTAGTATCTCTTATAGTTATCAGAAGATTTATTCTGTCTTTTTTGATGCTGAAAGGCGTGTTTCTTTTTTTTTATAGGTCGAAATTTATTAATTAGGGGCAATGTAATGCATAAAACACTAACGCTATCTCGTTGCATTTCAACAAGCACAAGAATGAACTCGTTATGCGTAATTAAGAGGAAGAAA
Organism: Parasteatoda tepidariorum; assembly: GCF_982258835.1. NCBI lineage: Eukaryota > Metazoa > Arthropoda > Arachnida > Araneae > Theridiidae > Parasteatoda > Parasteatoda tepidariorum. The sequence goes on along the minus strand of NC_141760.1, from coordinate 39,568,243 downwards.
TATTCCTTGAAAACAATCCAAGCATTGAAGTTAGCAATATTACATACGTTGTAAAATAAGGGCCAACCATTAGCAAGTTGCACATAGTGTTGGATAATTCCTTAGCATCTTGACTGTCATTTTGATCGATTGCAATAAGTGACAGTACTTGGCATCTATTCTATGTTGTCGTCTGCAAACGTACTGGCAAGCACACTATTTAGAATTAAGGAATTCTTTTTCTTTTTCACCTATACATTGAGCGTTTTGATTTCATTTGCATTACAAAAGATGAATATCATAATGAAACAAAAAGGAAAATATAATGCAATTTTTTTGTTTAGACATACAATTCCAATTATGAGGGCATTTTACGAAAAAATTCATTTGAAAGTTTTACTGAGGTAAAAAAATTACCAGTAGTCCCGCTGTGCTCTAATTTAGGTGTGGTTCCTTATTTAATTCACAAAATTTTCTCAGAGTCGTTATTCAGTTGGGACCGTTTTGTAACTTGAAGTTAAATTTGTGTTGCTTGCTTGTCATGCCATAAATTTGTATTTTGGTTTACGGGCAATTACTATATACCAACTTTTTTCTCTTGTTCTGGATTATGACAAAAATAACTGTTTGTAATCAGGATGTACATGGTTTCTTTCAGATGTAATAGCGAATTTGTTATTCAATAAAAGCTAAGCAAAGCTACTTCGAACATCGAATCTCAGATACCATAAAATTTAACAAAAACTATTGCGTGAGATTTTTGAAGAAACACAATTTCTGTTCACAAATCATCTTCTCAAATTTTAAAGTCTTACATTATCAAAAACAGGCATGAAATTTCAACAAATGAACGTTTTACTTACGAGGGTCAAAATGACCCCTTTTGTCTGTTTTAGGCGTTTCTATGGTTTTTTATTGTGATTTTAAAAATCAACATGAATGCATGAAATTTTGATACAGTACATTTAGAAACAATTAAGGAAAAGTTAAAAAAATATAAGTTTCGATACTCACGGCTATTTTCTAAAACGTCATACCAAATGGTAAAAAAATGATCAAAAGGACCCCAAAAGCGGTTCTAGTGTTAACTCGGATATTTTATTTTATATGGATGAAGTATAATAATTAATATTACACACACATGTTGTTATAGAATGTGCCCACAGTCAGAAAAAAAAAACATTAAACATATTCTTTTATCGTAACACATTCTCTTGAATTAGAAAACATTTACAAAATTAAATTAAATTTTTAAATTAATTATTTAGCGAAGAAAATTCCTATTTTATGACATCCTAATACAACTTTAGATACATTCACAAATTAAAAAGAGAACTATTTCTATGGATATACTGTTATTTTCCTTGACTACTTCTGAATACCGTGAAATTAAAGTGGACGAATTATACTACATACAGTGTAGATTCTGTATACTCAAAGTTTTTGGCGGACAAAACAGCGAAGGAAGTAGAATATAAGTCTCGAGGATGATTGAAACACTTAAATGTAAAGCAAAAAGGATTTATGTTCAAAATTTAATTATAGAATTTTTGTTATGACTTCGTCAAAGTTACATATTTTGGGGAAATGGAAACTCTTTTAGGATTTTAAAATTAAAATTGCGTGAAATATAGGAGAATTTATAATAACTGATCTACGTAACAGAGATGTCCAATCTGACGTCACTTCACTTATCTGTCGATTGGCAATCCATAAATGATCAATGACTTACAAATAGCAACCAATAGGAATGGAATAATGTGTTTTTTAGAATGTGAATATAAATCATTCAATGGAAATTGTGCAAACGTGATTTGTAAATTTATTCCACTCAGTGATATAGTTCAGCTCTGGCTTGGATATGTCTATTCTGTGTTTAAAATTATTTTATTCTGATGCTTATTCTTTCAAATGCATTTGTAATTAAGCTAAGGAATTTTGTCGAAAACAAAAGTTCTGAATTTAATTTTCAAAAAAGCTATTAAGGAATTGAGATGTTTGGATTTTTTATGACAAATAGTACAAAACTTGCTTAGGAGTTTTCATTTAAATTATAGCAACTATGATATTAAAACAATAACTAGATCTTGTAAATTAATACAAACTGTAATTTTTTTAATTAACGAGCAAATTTTAAAAATTATTTTCCAAGCAACAAATTTCTTTTAAAAAAATAGAAAATATTCGTTAAAATTGCAAAAAAAATTCGATACAAAATTTTGTGAAAGGATCAACTTATTACTAACTCGATAGATCTTCATCTTTACACACATTTCTTTTTACACGCCTTTCATAAAATTTAGTCGATTTTATATTCTATGTTTCAACAAGTCAATTGCGTTTTGTAACAGAAATTTGGTCTAAAATTGCTAAGCTATTTACGCACATTACATAGACATAATATATAAGACTATTTATATCACAATCCTTATCAGATAATCCAAATTTCTCTAGTGGTAAATCACAGCACCTACTTACTTTTTGCCGATGAAGCTGAGACTTCAGAAATGTAAGAATGTCTCTCCGTTATCCACTCTCTAATATCCAATATTTATGTCAAATGGCACACGTTTGCAGTTGTCAGATAAAGTAATTGAATACTATTCAAAATTGCATTCGTTAAAAAAACATCTGATGTAGAGTAGTTGCTTTCCATTGTTAACCGGTAGCATCTGTGGTGACAGATATTTTTGAATTTCGATTCAAATTTTCAATAATTATTCTAAAATAGTTCATTTTTTATATTTCCCATTATGCAATTGTCTATTTGAGTCATACGTTATTTCATTAAAATATTGACAAGGAATGTAATAAATTGCCATTTGTCAATTGGGCTGAAATTTGACAAATAAACGGAACAAAGGAAAAGGGAATAATATGTGAATAATATTATGTTATTTAATGGGTTAAATTCATGTAATATTCTTTTAATAATATTCAGTATATGTTGAAATATTAATAAGAAATTTTTAGCGTGGAAAATAAGTTAGATATCAGCATTCAGGAATGACTTATAATTCTACAATACTGCAAAAGCGGTCTGAACGGTGTTAAGCTTAAAAATTTTTAATGCTACAATTTGTCTTTAATAAAAATTATAAGGTTAGCAATGCATAGTTAGTAGTTACTCGTTTCTTAAAAGGTCTGGTTTCTTAGGACAAGCGCCTTATTTGGGCGTCAGCGGGACGTCAACGTCCCGCTGACGCCAACGAAATACTGGTTTGTTAGCTTAAGGCCTGGTTTCTTAGAACTAGCGCCTTATCTGGGCGTCAGAGGAAAATTGACGTAGAGCTGACGCCAAAAAATACTTTTTTGTAAGCTCAGCGTGAGCAGTCGGTCCAACGCAGACATTATCTCTCATTGCGCATGCGTTAATAACGTAAACAAATATTTATTTCGAATTTGTATTGATTTTGTTATTGTCGACCAGTGTTTTAGAGAACAAATAATGACTTTGTTCAAGAAAAAACACATTACAGCTGAGCTAAATGAAGAGTGCTATGTTTAATGAAGAAGCTATGTTTAATGTCAAAATCAAAATCTTGACTGATTTCAATGTGCTGTTGGATGTTGTCCGCCATTGCTTCTGTGGTTAACGTCACGTTGTAATCCAACTGCAGTTGAGGTGGACTGCTATTGTAGTTCAAGATGAGAGTTCGATGACGTATACTATCAAACTCACAAATGGACCAATCAGAGGTTAGCGCTGATTTCCAGCTGACGGCGCCCTGTCCTAAGAAACCAGGCCTCCAAATTCTAATTTCTTTGCTGGTTTGATTGATTTGTAGGCTGTCCCTACCTTGACAAAAACATCCCTGAATATCTTGCTTGAACCACTCAGGACTACTTTAGAAACAAGATAATATTATAATAGTTCTAGTTGATTAGCGCGAAAGTGACATTAGACGGATTATGGCTTAGAGTCCTTTTGGCAATGCACTGTTAAGAAAATTCTATGTGTTTCTGCAGAAAAAGTGGCTAGCACCGTCGCAGTTGTAAATTTACAAAAATGCAAGTACAAAATTGTTCTTTTTGAATATGAAACCCTCATAATTTCTAAACTATTAGTCTGATTGTCTCGAAATTGGTCTCTTTTGTTTTAGCAGGAAAATCAGAAACAATACATTACTTGCCTATAATAAACAATTTTTACCCCAAATGAATTCTATTTACCCTCTAAAAAAGTGAAGCATACTGCAGAAAGTTGGGAGAAGTTGTTTACAGTGACAGAAGCCATTGTTTATAATGACATTATAAAGTGTTCTGTGAAAAAAAAAAATCATGAGTTTTTATTTTTTCGAAAAAACACAATTTTTTTTGTTGTTACAATTATTGGACTACTTTTACTTCTAATACATACACTCTATAACAAAAAATCGACGCACCAAGAAGCAATCATCCGATTGCTTTGAAATTTCGTATGCATGAATGTTTTGAACAGATATGGCTGGAATGATGCCGACTGGGGAAGTATAGTCTTTAGCGACGAATCCCTCTTCCAACTGTGTTCTGACGATCATCAAAGACGTGTTTGGAGACGCATAGGGCAGAGGGGGGGGATCCTGTGCCGTCACTATTGCACGCCACACCAGCCCTCGACAAGGCATTATGGTCTGGGGCGCCATTTCCTTTGACAGCCGGACCCCTTTGGTCGTCATTAGAGGTACACTTACTGCACAGCGGTACGTCGACGACATCCTAAGACCTGTTTTCCTACCGTTCCTTTTGCAGCGCCCTGGGCTGGTTTTTCAGCAGACAATTCCAGACCACATACGGCACGTGTTGCTATGAACTGTCTGCAAGCTCGTTAAACTCTTCCTTGGTCTGCCATATCACCAGATCTCTCTCCCAGCGAGCATGTCTGGGATATGATGGAAAGGCGATTGCATCTGGCACGGAATGTTGATGACCTCGTTCGACAATTGGATCGAATTTGGCAGGAAATACCGCAAGAGACCATCCGGGAGCTTTATCGGTCTATGCCACGCCGTGTGGCAACTTGTATCCAGGCTAGAGGCGGGTCAACACCTTATTGAACTTGTTACTGTAACTCTGCAATAAATTATTCAATTGTTCTGAAATTTTAATCATTTACTATTCTGTACATTGTCTTCCTATCCACCAAGTTTCACTACAATCGGATAACTCCTTCTTGGTGCGTTGATTTTTTTGTTATAGAGTGTATTTGGACTACATCTAGTTGTAATACTAGGACTAAATGTAAAAATTTTGGAAACAAAAAGAAAATATGTGAAATATTTCTGTGAAAAAATATTATAAATATTTGTAAGACGAATGTTGAGCAATTTATTCTGTTAAGAATAGTTTCACCAAATAAAAGATACCAATTTTTCGGCAACCAATATAATGAGCCAAAATATGGTGGGAAGCATTAATTAATTACTTAATTGCAGTTTGAATTGGAGGGTAATCATGATGAAAGCTGCGTTAACAGTGTTTTGGGAAAATGTATGTGCACTATTTTTAATGTAAATGGATATCTAATACTTAAATCTGCGGTGATTTTCTTAAAAAAAATATGTTTTTAGTGTAAGAATTTACCGACTTGTATTAAACGTAAATCTACTAAAATTTTTAGAAATTTTTTTAATCTTATTTTTAGCTTCATTCCCTCTGCCTCTTTTACCTTAGAAACTTATTTGATATTTCTGTAATTTTGAATTACAATATTTTAAATTAAATAAAACTTGTAATTAAGTTCTAAAAATGGTTTCTTTATATTTTATTTTGATGTCATTGCAACTATTTAATGTTAATCAGTAGAAGAAAAACTAATTCAGTAGGGGAGAGTGGGGTCAATTGTAACATTTTTTACTTAACTATTTTTAACTAACAAAAAATCCAATATATTATTAGTATTAATTGACAGACGAGTAAAGTAGACTATCCTCTACTAGAAAAAAAATAAATACCTAATTTTAAATGTTATTATATTAGTTATTAACAATTTTTGACAGTCGAGCACTTGTTACAATTGTCCCCACTTACGGGGTCAATTGTAACAGTTCATAAATTCAACTAAAACATAGTTAATTATACATAGTATCATAGTTGTGATATATTTCTTTATTGATCAAAATAGTAGTGATATTTTAGGAGTAAAAATAATAATGAGCAGAGACCTAAAGGGTTAAGCTTTTAACTTTAAGGGATTAAAAATTTTAATTTATGCTGTGAAAGGTGACAAATAAAATAATGCACATGCAACATAATATAAATGATATAGGAAACTATTGGTGGTTCTTAAAGAGTTAAGTAATGGTTTGTAAACGTAAAATTATTTATTTTCAGCTGTTACAATCGTCCCTTTACTTATTGTTACAATTGTCCCCAAGACGCCATTTCAGCTTCATTTGTTAAAAACAATGCTAGTTAATTAGCAAAACTAATCTTTTTTTTTTATTGAAATGTTAATTAAGGTGTCCACTTACATATTCGGTTACTAATTTTTATTTGTTTAAGCAAAATTACTTTGTTACAATATAATATTCTAATACCAAAAAAAGTACTTGCGTGGCGTGAAAATATCTTTTGTGATCTAACTCTTTCAAAAGTACATAAAAATGATTGCCATCAGGGGTGTACATGTAGATTTATTAAATACACCTTGTGCGCCACCTAGGAACCAAATCTAGAACCCGACACTCGAAATTTTTGCTCTGTTACAATCGTACTCTGTTGCAATTGACCCCACTCTCCCCTACTAATATCCGCATAGCTTGGTATCACTGCATATGACTTTTTTGTCTAAGAAAACTAATGGAAACTTAGAAAAATTAATTTAAATCGGAAAAAAAATTAAAAAGCGTTTTGTAATGAAATTCTTTAAAATATTCTCTTTTATATGTTAGAAAACAATTAACATTTTTAAAACAAATTGTAATGAAGCTAATTGTTTTTATTTATTTATTAGTTTATTAAATTAATTGTTATTTATTCGCTTATTTTTATTTATCTATTGTTTATATTTGTCTCGAGAAAATTATTTCAGAGTTTGTGTTTGTTTAGTATTCTGTCTAAAATATCTCGCCATCACGACCCACACATCCTACAAGGTCTGGCTATTAATTTCCAGAACTCATGGAATAACTCAGAAGAAAAAAAAGTTAAACACATAGCCATTTAATATTATTCGAAGTAATCCCCATTAGCCGTAATACACGTCTGTGCTCGGCTGTACAAATTTCGGAAAGAAGTTTTAAAGTCCTCTTTTGGAATGCTCTTTATTAGTGACGTTACAGTTTTCGTCAAGGCTTCGACATCCTGAAATCTTGTTTCCTTCAGTGAATTTTTTTGCTTAAGAAACACGAAAAAGTGTGTGCTAGGTCTGACGAGTATGGTGAATGCTGCGACTCAACGACACCATGCTGAGCTAAGAATCGCCTCACAGGCAAACGCAATGTGTGGACGCGAACTTTTTCAATTGCTTCCGACTTGCGTGCGAACTGCAGCCGAACTGTGTGCGGATCATCTTCCACGTTTTCGCGTTCAAAAGCGTTTTAACCATTCAAAAGTTCTTGAGCGAAATAATGCTTCCTTGCCATAAACTTGTTTTAACAATTTGTAGGTTTCTGCAGCTGTCTTGCCCAATTTGAAGCAAAATTTAATGTTAATTCTTTGCTCCATTTCACTTCGACAACAGGAATTTAAGAGCTCCGTTTTAATGCGCCTTTCCACGAGAACCACTCACTTCAGAATGGCGCCGATTGCACTGCACATGCGCAAGGAAACACTCTTCAATATGCAATCATTAGCGCCATATTCCGGCTTTTCTTTCTCCTATAGTTACCTCAGTCCTGGAAATTAATAGCCGGACCTTGTATTACTGTACTGTAATTATAGTCAATTGGGGACCTAGAGTAACCTAGGTTTTGAAATTTAAAAAAAAAAAAAAAAAGAGGAATGTTATTCCAAAAAGCTATAGATATCGCTAAAATTTAAAAGTTAAATTCATGTATCATTTAATCCGCTTTTTTAAAAAAAGCTTAATCATCAATATCATTTTGTCATCGTAATCAATTTCCAGCGGATCAAATTCTATAAATAGGTTATTAATCGGTTGCTGCATTGTTTTACATTTATGTGAGTGGCGGTGCTTTTTTTTACCATGCTGACATTACTTTTATAGTTCTAACGCTAAGAAAAGTATACCTTGTCAACGAATTTGATCAATTGACTGATTGAAAACCATAATGGTTCAGGGGATAGAGCACTCTCCCCTCAATGAAGTGAACCTGATTCCGCACCCGGCTCGCACCGAACACATTGCTGACGTAAAATATTCTCAGTGGTAGACGGATCATTGGTTCCTTGCCGTCAGCTTAACCGAGGTGGTTTTTGTAGTTTTCTTCTCCGTGTAACGCAAATGCGAGTTAGTTACATTAAAAAATCTCCCAGTAAGGAAAATTTCTACCAATGCTTGATCCAACGTTTCCTTTTCCTTTGGAATAGGGTTCAAAATTACAAAGCTACGGAGTTGAACACTGATATCGTAAACCGAAAAATTGGATCCGCTTTTCAACGTCTGTTATTAGAATCCAACGATTTTTGCCAAGGTGACTTGATTATTGCCAAGCACCACTGTGAATATGGAAATCGGTGCTGCTTTAAATTCGTGTTCTACAGTTCGTAAGTGTTATTTCTCGTTAAATTTTGACATGGTGAGTTAATCAAGAATTCCTTCAAGGAGACGAAGAAGTCTTGAACGTGGTCGTGTAATAGGGCTGCGAGAAGGTGGATTTACTTTCCGTTATATGGCAAAAAGACTGGGGAGAAATGTATCCACTGTGCATGATTTTATTTTATTTTATAAGCATCGTTGACCAGCTAGCCCAAATTTTAGGTGCACGACAACTGAAATTCAACTCCGTAGCCTTGTAGTTTTGAACCCAATCTAGAAGACAAGGAAAAACTTGCCTCAAGTATTGGGAGAAACTTTGCCTTCATGGACAACTTTTCGATGGTACTAACCCGTATTTGCGTTGCATGGAGGGGAAAACCACGAAAACCTCTAACAGTTAGCCTGACGTGCTAACCCATGATCCGGATATTTTACATCAGTACAGTGCTCCGTCCATAACTTTAGCGTCATCCACAACCAGCATTAACTATTAACGTTTTGACTAACAGTGCAATAGGCATGGAACTCCATCTCTCAAGATGACTTACGGCATATGTATAGCATGCTTGCATTCAAAATTCTGGTGGTCGTAACGGCTGGTTGGTTCAATGTACCTGTATTTCCCATTTGAAATGGTTCTTCCCTTAAGGTGACAAGGGACTTTTAAAGAAGCAAAAATTTGTCAAAAAATCGATATTTTACATTTTATATTTCTGAAATCTTGGCATTTAACTGAACATTTAAAAAAAAACATTTCTGGAATAAGAGCAAAATTGATGAAGTTATGACCATTTCAGTTTTGACCACACCCCTTTGTTTACTTTTTTTTGAATGCAGGTAACTGTTAAAATTAGTTTAGTTTAAAATTAATTTTAAATTAGTTAAATATTTCGTTAATTTTTTTAAAGAAATTTAAAGTATATAATTATTAAACTATTTCATTAGACAATATTTATAGGTATTTATGTTAAAAACAAGAAATATTTGTTCAGAAGTAAAATTTGCAATGAAAAAGTAGTAAATGTCATTTTTCTCAAAATGTCTTTTTTGACAAATTTGCAAATTTCAAACTGTTCCAGCGTAATGAATTTTCATTCTATTGACCTCAGAATTTAATGCTATATATTGATGAATATTATTAACATTTTGTTGGAAAAGTTTTTTGAATTAAGTGAATAGAATTTTTTTTATACATAATATTTTATAGAGGTATGATGATTTTTTCCTAAAAATTTAGGTTTTTTACTGTTTTTTTAATGTTATTTGTTTCTATAATAAAAAATAAAAAAAGTACTCCCAACAATTTTTTCAATATTACCTAATATGTAATATTTTAAAAGAATTTTGTCATTTTGACAAACTTTCAGACGCGTGGAGTAATATAAAAAAAGCATAAAAAATTCAAAAATTTTTATTTTTTAATTTCTTAAATTTTGAAATATTTCTTTGAAATTTTGTATAAAAGTTGTTTTTAACAATATAAATGTATTCTGAAAATTTCAAGCAAATCCCTTCATAATTTCAAAAAAAAAAATTTGAAAGCCCCTTGTCGCCTTAATCACATTAACCTGTTATTTTGAAACTTTAATCAGTTAAATCTGCCACATAGTCAAACGCATTGCTGAAATTCCATTACTCAACAAAATTGTTTTCTTGGTGTTGGGATTTTCAAAATTCAAACTAACTCCATATTTAGTCAACAGAGTTAATCATGAAAATGTTTGTTTCTCTATTGTAATGCTGCACAATTTGCTGTTTGTTTCCAACCTTTCTATGTGTATTTTTATACTTTTTTTTGCCAAGTCTATATTAAGAGAACCCCGTACCACGAAAAAAACCTTTCATCGAAAATTCTCTTCCATTTTCATTACTGATTCAAAGTTAAAGCAAAGAAAAAGTTTATTCCAGCAAACCTGGAACAAGTTATAAAGTTTCAATTCCTGAAGAAAAATTTCAAAATATCAAAATGCAAACAAATTATTGGAATAGAAATACTTCATTGTGTAGTCCTGAATTGATTTCTCATAATTTATTTTAATATTGAAATTAATTTTTTTTTTCTGTATTTGAAACTTTATGGTTTACTATTCTTTTTTTCTTTACGTTAAATTTTAAATTAGTTATGAAGGTGGAAGAGGATTTGTGACGAAAACATTCTCTATTGGTATGGCGTCTTCTTAAGACGAATGAAAGAAGTTTTCTTCATATTCAGATGCTTCACTACCTCTTTGATAAGAAATTATTTTTATTTGATAATTGCGAAATGTCTATGTTTGATAACGAAATACAAAACTATGCAGTAGAAACAAAGCTTTTCCATTTCCAGTATATATCCATTTTCATTTTTAATTGCCTGTTACTTAAAACTTATTAATTTTAATTAAAATATTGCTATAATTAAGACTATAATATAATGCATGCACATTAAATAGTAAGAATTTATTTTTAAGCATATTATCAGACAATGAATTAAAAAAACTTTTTGGGAAGCATGATTTTAAATTTTTCAACAATAATAACTAAGCTTTGGATGATTCTTTTGCTTCTTCTTCAATGTGCTGTTTCACAATTTTTTCACATGCAGTGAAGTGAAGAGTTTTGAAGCAATTGACTCTAAAAACAAGAATAATTTATATTAAAGTATTTAATGGAAAATGTAACAGTTCAGAGAGTTTAGAAATATTATCTTCATTAAGAAGTAGCTTAATAAACACAATACCTTAAAAAAGTTTGTCTTACTTTTGAAGAGGGCAGATTAAAAATATTTTCTGTTCAAACATGTGTTTAAGCCGGAAATGTAATACTTTTAAAATTTATCATTTCGTATTTTTTTCCTGCTAAGCTCTTCAATTGATTATAACAATATCATTCGAAATATTTTGCTTGCATAATTTTCGGCAGTGGCGCTTATTCCAAAGGTCGTGAGTCCGAATCCCACCGGCTGAAGGCCGCAAAGTGTTACTGGTGCACAGTAAATCTGTAGGGATCACAAAGTAATCCAAGTTACCATAACAAATCAGAACCTCTGAGGGTATTAGATCGGAGATCGTTCTCTGGTTCAGGTCAAAACTATGGTCTGCGAATGAATGAATAGCGAGTAAATGAATGTACTCTGTAAAACGGGTTGTGACATAAGTGTGTTCTAAAGTCGAATTTTTAGCCATACATCGAGCCAATGGTATAAAAAGAAGTGCATTCTTCTGTTTTGGTCGGATGCTATTGGCAAGAGGCGTTAGATAACATCAACAATACATTTCTGAGGATCAATATTCAAGACAAGAAATAGAATTTGTTATATAAAGTCAATATTTACTAACAACGCATTATTGCATTTAAAATTTAACAATAAAGACAAACATTTTTAATTTATTTTTTATCTTTATACACTTTGAAAAGTGGTAAAGTTTTCTAAAATAAGCACTTTCGTGTGGGATATTGTTACTAGATCCTGTTTTTTTGCAGCTTCATTGCAAAATGTTTTTTTTTTTTTTTTTGCTGCTCAAAATAATGATTACCATTAACAATTCAAATTATAGAGCTGTAGGTATAGAGGTTTATTAATAAATGTTGATTCAACATAGTGTGCGAACATAGTGTTGAGGATATCGTAATTACCTGGACGGAATTCTTGCGGAGTGATTATATAGTCGCTATAGTCGAAGCATTCTGAAAATTGCTCTTTTCTTTGTTTGCTGAAAGTAGCATATATTACTGTTGATCAGTTACAAAATTCCAAAATAAAATTTAAAATTAGTGCAAAAAATATTTTTGGTTCTTATTTTGTTTCAAATCTTTCTTTAAACACAGGCCAACTAACTAAAAACTAATTTTTGACTTTTTTTCACTAAAGTTTGAATTAAAAGTTCTTGTGTGTAGAAAATAATAAGTAAAGATTCCAAACAAAAAGTTGATTTTTTCGATTTTTTGACAACAACTGGTCACAATTTAAAGTAAGTTGCATAAAATTTGTAATTTTACTGAACTGGAAAAAAAATTGTTGAGTGCAACTCAACACCTGAAATGCTGAGTTTGCCCTTACTATAAATGCAGTTAAAAAATACATAGTTTTGTCCAAAATACTTTAAATTTAAGAGTTATAAAGTTTATAAAATTACATCCTGGAAGAAAAATTAAACTCTGAAAGTCAATTAAGTTTTAAATTTTAATATTAGGAGCTCGGAACCTTATTTTAGTACTTCAAGTTATTTAATTATGTATTGTACATATTTATAAGAAAACGGATCATTTAATTAAAATAAACTTTTGGGATGCAAAAACTACTATATTCTAAATTTGACAAATTTCTTTGTATTCTGTTCCGAACGTGAAGTGTATGTATATATAAAAACAAATAAGAGATAAAAGCACAAAGAAATCAAGGTAAGAAAAAAAAAAGGATTTTAAATATAAGAAAAAAAAATTCAAGATAAAACACAAACATATTGCGAGAAGGGAGAAGGATGATATGAAAAATAACTTTTAAAAATAATTTAGGATATTTTCGTGACTAAGTTGCCAGATTACGAATTATGAAATTAAAGCGCAAATAGAAGGTAGTGGGATATATCTCTAAGGTTGTCTGTTTGTTTTGTTTTAAGTTCTTTAAATTTATTTCCTTTTTTCAGTTTTTCTCTTTTCAAACTTAAGACTTAAGGTTATTCAATAAGTGCATTTATAAAATAATTCAAACTCGAACCTGTGACATTTTACTTTCTTTAAGACCAAGTTTTCTCTCGTCGAATATACATACTTTTACTTGAATCTTCAATGTTTCAATATATAATCTTCATCTGACTTACTCTTGTTTCTATTTTTAGGGAAGACAAGGATGTAGAGTTGTTTATGGTATTTCGCAACAAGCCTGCAGAAACTGCTGCTGTACTGACTGTGTGGCAATTTCTCCCACAAGCTTCCATGTTGTCAATATTTATTATTCATATTTTTAATTGGTGCTTTTCAATGAATTCTGCTATCTCTTGCTGTTTATCTAATTTTTGGGTGTGGTATTTTAAATTAAATTACAATTTCCTTAAATATTTTTTTCAGTTTTAACATTAGCGACTTAGTGCTGGTTTTACGCTGTTTAAAATTGTTGGATATTTCCCCAACGACTTCCGAATTTAAATACCATTAAAAAATTTTTTCTAATACAGTGTTTTCTGAACTTTCTTGCCTTTATCAGAGAGATATCAGTGAAATCTGTCATCCAAAATACAATTTAATTGGTACCATGCAGTGATCTAACTTGGTTCGCTGTTTAACAGCTTTGGCATTGTTAGACATTTTCCTCACTAATTTGAAAACTATTAAATTTTTTTTAATCAGTGAGATCCTTCTTACATTTATTAAAAAAGTTAAAAAATCCCTCACAACAATAGTGGCATAAGTAAATTTGTCATGTGCTTAAACCACCACTAGATGTAGAAATTATAAGGACGACATTTGCAAATATATGACTTGATGATTAGTCAAAAAATAATTGAGACATTTTTACGCCTGTCGAAAAAAATTAATTTCTTTTAAGCAACGTTCCATAATTTTGTTATATTGCTGCGATATATTAATACTCAAAAATATTAATACGTGATATTCGTAATATGTATCTTTGAATTTCAAAGTTTCAATATCAATTCCATGCTCACCTGCAAGTTCCGGGTACATTTGTATTCGGTATTAAACTGGCACAATGATTGCACACTTTTTCATTTTCTTGAAATAGTATTTCATCGTGTTCAGGTCCACATTCAGGGTCATCAGGGTTAAGGGAAAGTACCACAACTAGAATCACCATATTTATTAAAGTAATGTACAATTTGCTCATATTTAGATCTAAAAAGAGAGATAAATGTAAAATTTAAGAAATCGATGCATATGTAGTAGAAAAATTATTTACTGGCTTCTGTAAGAAAGAGTAAATGACTTGAATGAGCAAAACAAAAGAGTAAGAGACTTGTGTAAAATAGCAATTCTTAGTATTGAATAAAATATTGTGAATTAGGAAAAAGAAATGCTATTGATAATACTGATAAAATAATATTATTTGGGAAGCTTTCAACTTCAGAAATAGTAATCGAAGCACCCTGAATAGTTTGTATAACTGAATAAAACTAATAACTGAATAAGAACAGAATCATAAATTGGTATAGGAGATTTATTAGTTTGTTAGTTGTTTCAAAAAAATTGTAATTACCCCATGCATTCTCATTTAAAAGAGAACAGATTTGCCACTGATTCAAATTTGTTTACTTTGAGTTGAATTAAAACCTTTCTGCAGCATGAGCAAAGGAAAAAAATATAAATAAATTGTTGCTGTTGTTTCTGATACCATTTGCCAATATCAGTAAGCCTACTGGGTCAAACCAAGCAAATTCAAGGCAGAGTGGGCGTTCCGTGTTTCTGGGTTGCCTCATCTATGTTTCAGCAACACACACGTCACAGCCCGTATATGGGGCGAACCCATTCATAAATCCATTAATTTATCCTCAAATCGCAACTGATCAAGGATCAGCACAAGGATTTGAACTGATCAAGGGAATGATTAATCTCCAGTTTAGTACCCCCTGGGTATTGTATTATCACGGGAATATGGAATACCAGTCACCATTTCCTACACTGGGAGACTTCGGCAGGCGGGGATCGAACACCCAACATGGGACCAACGCCCTACCAACCAGGCTATTCCGCTTTTAAATAAATAAATAAAATAAACTTACAAATTATGACACATTTTAAACGTGTTAAGAAATATTCTGTAGTTTGTACTAAAATGTATCGAAAATTACTAAATTAATTGTACTAAAATTAATGTTAAAACTCTACTAATAATCACACTTCTTAAAACTACGAAGATATTTGGGGCTTTGGATGCTAGTAAGAGATTAAATACCAACCAAGTGAGTAAAAAAGTCAACAACCTAAATAAATGTTAATTCAATCATCATATTTTCACATAATAGAGCTCAATATTTCTTGGTCTCAAAGCTAAATAAACTAATTAGTTAATCTAGACTATATTTTACGCTACGAATTCAGACCCAAAACTGCAGTTTCTTTAAATAAACATGCCTTTTTTCGACGGATTTAATCCTTTGCCCTTCGAATATAGATAGCCGTAATCTACATCGAAGAACCATTACATTATGACCACCCTGCTAATAACATGTAGGACCACCCTTAGCCCTCAAAACTGCTAGCACCCGCCGTGGCATTGATTCCACAAGGTGATGATAGATAGTCTGAGGTATCTGGAACCAAGCGCTCACCAACTGGTCCTGCAATTCCCTCACATTGCGACGGGGTAGCGTGGCAACACGAATTTGGCTTTCCAAGTAGGACCACA